>NW_025791669.1:0-300000 GCF_921293095.1 Ischnura elegans
CAATTATAGATTTTCATCGTAAACAACTTGTTCAATTTTTAAAGACATTTTGTTTGAATTCGTGTTGCACATTGAAATAAGTACATGTGCAGAATAAAATAGCATAGAATTTTCGTCTTGTGGCATTTCTATTCGATAATTAAGAATAAACATATTTGTTGCTGCTTTGAGATACCCTTATTTTAAAGGAAAGAAAGCGGAAAGGTAGCGGAAGGGAACCGGGAACGGAGCGGAAAATGAGCGGAAAAGGAGCGGATTATGAGCGGAAACGGAGCGGATTCGGAGCGGAAAGGGAGCGGATACGGAGCGGAAATGGAGCGGAAATTCAACTTAAACGAAACGGAAATGAGCCGGACAGTGGTACCATCTTTTCCGCAACAAGCGAAGGAATATTTATTTGTTGATATTACGAGAGAGCCTCATTTTCCAGGTTTAATTGAAAAAGCATTTTTTAACGCTAAATTCCATTTTTTTTAACACGCTTTAAACATGGAAATACGTTTATATAATGAATGATATAGCATTTCATCCCCGTTTTGTTACGTTCCCTATTATCTGTTAAGGAAAAAACCATGTTTTATTATTTTTTGGAGATAGCCACATTTCCAAATTTTCATCGTAAACGTCTTATTTAATTTTTAAAGACATTTTTTTTGAATCCACGTTGCACATTGAAACAAGTACATGTGCAGAATAAAATAGCATTGAATTCACATCTTTTGACATTTCTATTCGATAATTAAGAAAAAACGTATTTGTTGCTGCTTCGAGATACCCTTTTTTTTTAGGAAAGAAAGCGGAAAGGTAGCGGAAAGGAACCATGAAAGAAACGGAAACGGAGCGGAACCGGAGCGGAAACGGAGCGGATAGGGAGCGGAAACGGAGCGGAAACGGAGCGGAATCCGAGCGGGAAGGGAGCGGTAACGTAGCGGAAATGGAGCGGAAAGTCAACTTGAACGAAGCGGAAATGAGTCGGACCGTGGTACCATCTTTTCCGCAACAAGGGAAGGAATATTTATTTGTTGATATTTGGAGAGAGACTCATTTTCCAAGTTTAATTGAAAAAGCATTTTTAAACGCTAAATTCCATTTTTTTTAACATGCTTTAAACTTGGAAATACGTTTATTTACGGAATGATATAGATTTTCATCCCCGTTTTGTAACGTTCCCTATCCGCTGTTAAAAAAAAAACCATGTTTTATTATTTTTTGGAGATAGCCTCTTTTCCAAACATTCATCGTAAACGACTTGTTCAATTTTTAAAGACATTTTATTTGACTCCGTGTTGAAAATTGAAATAAGTACATATGCAGAATAAAATAGCATTGACTTCTCATCTTGTGACATTTCTATTCGATAATTAAGAAAAAACATTCATTTGTTGCTGCTTTGAGATATCCTTTTTTAGGGGAAAGCAAACGGAAAGGGAGCGGAAAGGAACCGGGAACGGAGCGGAAACGAAGCGGAAAAGGAGCGGAAAGGGAGCGGAAACGGAGCGGAAAGAGAGCGGAATCGGAGCGGAAACGGAGCGGAAACGGAGCGGAAATTCAACTTGAACGAAACGAAAATGAGTCGGACCGTGGTACCATCTTTTCCGCAACAAGCGAAGGAATATTTATTTGTTGATATTAGGAGAGAGCTTCATTTTCCAGGTTTAATTGAAAAAGCATTTTTTAAAGCTAAATTCCATTTTTTTGAACACGCTTTAAACATGGAAATACGTTTATATACGGAATTATATAGCATATTATCCCCGTTTTGTAGCGTTCCCTATTAGCTGTCAAAGAAAAACCATGTTTTATTATATTTTGGAGATAGCCTCATTTCCAAAGTTTCATCGTAAACGGCTTGTTCAATTTTTAAAGACATTTTGTTTGAATACGTGTTGCACATTGAAATAAGTACATATGCAGAATAAAATAGCATTGAATTCTCATCTGTGACATTTCTATTCGATAATTAAAAAAAACATATTTGTTGCAGCTTTGAGATACCCTTTTTTTAAAGGAAAGAAAGCGGAAAGGTAGCGGAAAAGGAGGTGTCACAAGATGAGAATTCAATCCTATTTTATTCTGCATATGTACTTTTTTCAATGTGCAACACGTATTCAAACAAAATGTCTTTAAAAATTGAACAAGGCGTTTACGATGAAACTTTGGAAATGAGGCTATCTCCAAAAAATAATAAAACATGGTTTTTCCTTGACAGCTAATAGGGAACGTAACAAAACGGGGATGAAATGCTATATCATTCCGTATATAAACGTATTTCTATGTTTTAAGCGTGTTCAAAAAAATGGAATTTAGCGTTAAAAATGCTTTTTCGATTAAACCTGGAAAATGAGGCTCTCTCCAAATATCAACAAATAAATATTCCTTCCATTGTTGCGGAAAAGATGGTACCACGGTCCGACTCATTTCCGTTTCGTTCAAGTTGAATTTCCGCTCCATTTCCGCTCCGTTTCCGCTCCCTTTCCGCTCCGATTCCGCTCCGTTTCCGCTCCGTTTCCGCTCCTTTTCCGCTCCGTTTCCGTTTCGTTCCCGGTTCCTTTCCGCTACCTTTCCGCTTTCTTTCCTTTAAAAAAAGGGTATCTCATAGCAGCAACAAATATTTTTTTCTTAATTATCAAATAGAAATGTTACAAGATGAGAATTCAATGCTATTTTATTCTGCATATGTACTTATTTCAATGTGCAACACGGATTCAAACATAATGTCTTTAAAAATTAAACAAGGCTTTTACGATGAAACGTTGGAAAAAGGCTATCTCCAAAAAATAATAAAACATGGTTTTTCCTTGACAGCTAATAGGGAACGTAACAAAACGAGGATGAAATGCTATATCATTCCGTATATAAACGTATTTCCATGTTTAAAGCGTGTTCAAAAAAATGGAATTTAGCGTTAAAAAATGCTTTTTCAATTAAACCTGGAAAATGAGGCTCTCTCCAAATATCAACAAATAAATATTCCTTCCCTTGTTGCGGAAAAGATGGTACCACGGTCCGACTCATTTCTGTTTCGTTCAAGTTGAATTTCCGCTCCATTTCCGCTCCGTTTCCGCTCCCTTTCCGCTCCGATTCCGCTCCGATTCCGCTCCGTTTCCGCTCCTTTTCCGCTCCGTTTCCGTTTCGTTCCCGGTTCCTTTCCGCTACCTTTCCGCTTTCTTTCCTTTAAAAATAGGGTATCTCAAAGCAGCAACAAATATGTTTTTTCTTAATTATCGAATAGAAATGTCGTAAGATGAGAAGCCAATGCTATTTTATTTTGCATATGTACTTATTTCAATGTGCAACACGGATTCAAACTATTATCTTATATTATTTGTTCTATCAGCTAATATGTTATTTGTGAAACTCCTTGAAGGCTGTGCCTTAAGATGATTCATCAGTGGACTTCAATATTCAAGACCTATGGTGGCTGTTTCCTACTTGAATTCAAATGAAGAACTTACAGTCAGCTTTTATTTATTCCGTTTTCAGGAGAATAATTGATGCTTTTTATGGCTGTCTGTTTCATGACATTGTAGAGAGATGTTGTTTGACGAATTGATGTGGAAATTTACTTCCTTTTGATAGAATGTATACCTGAAAATATTTGCTTATCAATTTTTCTCGGAAATAAATGTTGGTAAGCTTCAAAAGGTGTTTTTTTTCCTGATAGAGGTAATCCTAGTGGATATTTCCAAAAGATAAGAGAGAACTTTTTACTCTCTCAGATTTTTCCTAACACTGGAGAGTAGTGCATTGAAATGGTCTTGTATATTTTACAGCCGCTCTATATTTCTAATTCAATAAATGTTATAGGGTGCACTTTTAAAGAGACATTAAATAGCATGGGTTAATAATTAACTATATTTCCTTTGTTATCTGGATATTGTGTCATTAATTTAGAGTAATAAGAAATTGATTAAGTACTGTCTTTAGGCCTCTGCACATTTTTTTCCAGCGACTGTGCTGTGACTGAGTACATGCCCAAGGAGGTTTCTTCGGAGGCTTCTCGTAAGGTCTTTTTCATGGCTGTTTGTATCTCTTCTATGGATGAAGAATGGGTTCATTTCAGGGCTGCCTTAATCCTAACTTGCACAAAAATATCTGATGGGGTGACCTCCGGACTACAGGTGAGGCAGCATACGAATCTGGTGTTTGGCCAGGAACCAGGGTGTGGATTCGTAGCATGTTGTGGCAAGGAGCCCTTCAATAGGTGGAAGAGGGGACTTCATAGTCTCAACCTCGCCTGAATAAAGGCATATTATTGTTATTGTAAAGGCTTTTCACTTCCTCAAAACTTGTGAGTAGGGCAGAACAGAGTCGCTAGAAGCCTCACAACTTATTTCGTTTCCTAAAGATATTTAGCATAAAACTTAAACTTTGCTCGACTGTTGATTCCATTTTTTTCCTTGACAAGGTCGGCCAAGGGGGGGTTTATAATAACTTACGTCCTTCCATAGCTTAGAAAGCGATCAGATTGGTCTTGCAACAATGATTAGAGTCCATTCCTCCTATCACAAGTAGTTTGATCCCACTCCAACCAATTGGGGTGGCACGGGTTATTCAATTGCATCACTTTCAGAATTCACCCTGTATGTTATGTAACTGCTTGCATAACATAACCCTATATAAGCATGCGTAAGGTGAACTGATCAATCATATCCTCACCATACGTTGGCATCTGGGAGACCGGACCCTAGGCGACGAGAGAGTGACTCTTTGTTGTGTTTTGTTAAAATGACCATTGGAAGTGTTGACTCACTCTGTAAAGAAGACTAGCAGTGGCCATCATGAGATCTTATTCTATCTCCATCTGGCGTGCAATTGCACGGATATTTCAATGAAATTAGAATAGGGGCTATTTCACCATCTTGCATGTATTCGTTCTAGCACTTTATCGCTTTGCACGATGTTATTTTGACAGCGCCTTAGTAAATTCATCAGTTTGTGCAATTATGTGCACGGTGTAAAATGGCCGTTAACGGGAGAAATGCCTTTTAATGTACCTATATGTTTTTTTCCAACTGCCGCCGCCTTCGATCATAGCATTTAATCAGAAAATTCCTAGAGTTAGGTAAAACCCTAATGCAGATAAATTTATTGTTACTTTGGCTTCACTAGGTCCTATTTATCCGCCGAAACTAAGTACTAGTGATTTACAGCCCATAGCGCATTTTCTTGGTGAAATTATTCAATTAATCTAATCGTTCCTCCTACAATTCGTCCACATCCGACTCTTATCACTCCATCTCGTCCCGATTTGCTTTCGAACCGCCGCCGAGACCGCAGTTAGTTCCATATTTCCCCTAGTGGTAGCGCCACCGCGCGCCAGAGTTTCTCTGGAGGGGTTTGAAGGGTGGGAGCGTCAGTCAAGGCAACAACATTGAGCCGAAGATTAGTAACCAGTACATAAGGGCCTTTGCCTTGTCTACACTACACACTTAACTTAAGTGACTTCACTTAAATATAATCTTAAATGTGGTGCGGTAGCTACACTTGAGCTTTAAGTCGACTTCAGCACCGTGATTGTCTATATCGGGAAACAGTTATGTTGACAGATGAAGGTCTAGGAGAGCAATAGGGTAGTTTCCTTCATCAAAGAAAACAAAAGGCATTGATGGCGATTCGTTACCCACCATTAGTGTATTCATAATACACAAATTATTTGGTTTTTGAAATACCGGTTTAGACGAATGGCAAGGGTCAAATTTTATCCTCATTTGAAAAAGGCCAGATTGGCGCCCATGCGATTCCACTCCACGTGACGTCACAGGGACCTAGTTTCTACACGAGAGGATAGGAGTTATGCATCGTCAGAGGCTACCAATGCATGTATGAGTCACAGAGCTCAGGGAAACATGTCTTAATAATCACCTATTAAAACTGGCTAAGGTCGGAAAGTTTTCTTCGCTTGATAAGGTATTAATAAACCTTTTTTAAGCCATGCGCTACCAGACAGGAAGGTACTCAGCTACCCGTTAGCATCCTGCGTCCTATCAGCGCTCAGAGCCTCGATCAAGGTCACCTACCAGGCGGGAGGGGGAACCAGAAATGCGTCGTACGGACTTTTTCCCTTCATTCCTACTTACGCGTCGCGTTTTCGCGCGCTTGAAATTTTTCACTTTTCATTTGATCGCGAAAAATAGATATCGTCATTTAAAAATCTAAAAGCGTGAAATACGTACTCCAGGAGTAATAATCTTTCGATTAAGGCAATAAAAAAATAATAGGAAACCACCCTATTAGTGATTCTTCGATCCAAAGCGACTGTTATTTGAAATAAACTTCCAAACTCCGTGAATTAACCATTTTGGATTCAGAAGGTTAAAAGGAAAGACCGATTTCAGTTCCTGAGGGAACGCTATATGGCGAGAGTTGATGGAGCCAGAGGAATTAAGAATAGGGAACTTGCATATATTTCAGATATAATCAATAGCCCCAAAATTATATAAAAATATATGTTTGCATACCTCGGTGAAAGTTTTTTTTTATTATTTTATGATGTGGTTTGCGATATTTAATGCATCAAAGTTCACGAGAATTTTCAAATGCAAGTGAGAAGCGAAAACGCCCGATGATTGGCTGGTAGAAAAGTGACGTCATAGTTCAGTACGAGGAGGCACGGCGGACGGCGGCACGGCCACAGCAGAGGTTGCATACTTGAATACATGCGACGGCGTGGTTATGATTCATTTATTGGAGTGCAGACGTATCGGAGTTGTTCATTGTGACTTCAGGGCTATTATTTGATCTATTTCTCCTCCATTGAAAGCGTTAGATTGCGTAAAGATGAAGGAATACGGTTATTCTTAGGCTGATCCTAGCAAGCTTCCTGTTACTGATTCCATCATGATAACAGGGTATTTTAATGAAACTGTGGACTTCGTCGGCGCGGAAAGTCGATGCCGAGAAATGGAAAGGTAGCTGATGTGCATCTGAAATGTTTTATAGTTCATAACAAAGTGAGACTTGCGTATAATATTGGCGAAAGCGTATACTCATGTGAAATGTGTATTCTTTTGGCAGTCCGGTAGTGCCTTACGGTGAACTTATTTCCACCTCGAAGCTGTCGATGATACTTTCAACTTAAAAATACCTTGCTTGGAGGGCAACAGGAAGCTCTTAGGAAGCCAGACTATTAATGTTTCAATTTAGTAGCGATAATATAGACGAACTTCCAACACAATTGTGTAACACAAGATTAATCTACCATCTTGTGACTAAAAACCCCGAAGCCACTTCCTATTCTGCAGAAAGAATCGGTCAATCGCACTTCGATAAATATAATAAACACAACGTCTTCAGGTGTTAATAAGTTACTTTTGTTATGAAATCCTTCCTAAATTAGCATTAAAATGTGAATATTTTCCAAACAGAGTCTTTAATACATTTTGGGAGCTTTTCTCACGATATATCTGAAACCTACTCTAAAGGCGAGCTCATCGTCATTGCGATCGGTTGTCACTTAAAAATTCCGTATCGGAAATCCTAGAGGGATGACCCTCGACGATGACCATGATCACCTGCACTCTCATTATCACTGGAACCCGTGGTGAAAATATCATCCCAATCCAATTTCTATTTGGTTTTAACTGGGGAAAGAGCAGCATAGAACTGCACATTCTTTGGGCAACTTTGGGTTTGACTTTCCCTCAAACACCCCATTTCCCCTGTGGTGCACATCAGGATCCTATCTTTATACGATGTCCTAACAACCTTTAAATGGATCCTTGGTTTATCCTGACAACCAACTAAATGGAAATTGCTGATCCACACGTCTTCCTCTATCTCCACAGTTTCCAAATCAAGGACCGCGGAACATTCCTCTTGTGACTCAACTTTTTCTGAAAAGCAAGCAACGGCATAGAATAAAATCAAATAATGCTGCATTTCATTTTTTGTGACCACCTCTGGATTCCATTCTTTTTCCATCTACAACTTCCTTTATCTTTCGGGGTAAACAATGGGACAAGATAATGTTTAAATATTTTCATTAATTTATTATAACAAAATATAAGTTCTAAAAATACCCAAAAGTCATTTTATTAATCCGCACTGATGAGTGTAAATTAATGTGGAAGACGAATGCTGTAGACGTAGTAGTTTTCCCTGGGTTTAGTTGCAAAGTTCATGAAGTTCACAAAACGGCTAATTTTTCGGTGCGCGGAGTCATTTATTGCACTGGCCGTGTCTACATTTTTGAAATTTTTTGTAATAAAATAAATCAGATTTTAGGATAAAATTTCATTTAAAATGACGAATAGTTCATTATTATACCATGCAGTGAAGCCAGGATATAAATTTGCAAAGTACAGCGGCACATCATTTTGACGCCGAGAGTAGAAGAAAACGCTGTCTTCTTGGCTGGCACTCGAATGCATGAGGATCAACGTTGCTCTATATTTTCATATTTCCTCCCTTGATTTTAAACATCATGGAATTTTCTATGTCCTTCCGTAACTGAAATTAAACAAGTGCCTTAATAATTTGAGTCCATCGTAACCATCGAGAAACACCTATCTCGATTTTTGTTCGGAAGTTGAGTTTTTATTCTACGGCGGCCGAATTATCGAAAAATCTCAGTTTCAAGTTATTCAGTCAATGAAATATGGAAATATTATTTATATTAAATTTATCTTCGCTCACATAGCACAAGGGTTTATCATTCCGTTTATTATACTCTTATTTTTCCGTAACGCTCATCCCGACAGACGGCATGCATCGAGGCTTTTCTTCTAATTTCCTCCGTGGGAATGCACACGAAAATTTTTTCTGGGGTGTTATTGCACAGAGGAACAATGCACCACTTGTAATTTTTCCTTATTCCACCCATGTTCTCCTTTAAACGCAACGTGGCTCTTCCAAACCTGCAGTTACTGGGCTTGGATCTTGGACTCGTACTGAACTATGACGTCACAGCCAAAGATTAGTGGGGGCGGTATTTTTTAGCCCGCGAAATTCGGGCGACTTTTGGGAGTCATTTTCTAGGGTATAAACTGAATTTTAAGCGGAAAAAAGTATATTGCGGCACTAAGTGTTTACTGTAGTATATCAGCATACTGTTTATAAAAAGTATGCAATTTCCCTATTACTGAGCGTGACTTCGTGGAATGACATATTCATAACGTAAACAAAAACACTTATTGCTAGTCAAATTCCACTGCTTTATTAAAACCATTGATGTTAAATTTCAACCATTAATTAAACCATTAATTCCTCCCACGTCCAATGAAATCGCCACATCTCGGCATCCCTAGGACTAACATTAAAGTCCTATGCAATAGTTTCAATAACAGTGTGTGGGAAGTTACTGAGTGCATTCGTTTACGTTATTTTCGATTATGACACCATGGAAAATAAACTGTTTTACCGGATCCTCTGCCGTCGTCTCATTGCCAGTCTTAAAATTCCTTAAAACGTTTCTTCGAGTTTCACCGTGAGCAACAGGCATATAGCAACATAGCAATTAGTTTTCACGGAAATAAAACCAACAATAAGATGAGAAACACCACAAAGTAAATTCGTCGAATTAATAACCCCAACACTAGAAATTAACTAACGAAATAGAACGCTCAATAACCACATCATAGAATACAGCACAACTTAGAACATAATCAACGGGATGATTCAGGAGTGAGATGGGTATTATGTGCCATTTACAACACTTGAAGAGCTTCAACGGTGCGGAAACAGTTGCCAACGCAATTTAAGTTGGGTTCTAAGATGACTTAAGTGGAGGTGTACTTAAATGAAGCTGGTGACACCTACACTACCAACTTAAGTACAGAGCCAACTTAAGTAGTCACTTAAGTTACTAGTGTAGACCCGGCACTTGGGAGTAACATTTGAAAATCCGCCGCGTACCGTGCTGCCAACTTGTGCCTAAAGTTTAGCAACACGTGCCGCGTATACCCATGCGTTTATCCGTGGAGTGTCTAGTTACTTCCGATCCTTCCGATACATTCCCTGGTTCAGTGGGGAAGGGATGCGCGCGCATCACTGTCCTCACCCCGAGATCCCGCCATCACTAGTGATGGGCAAAGTCGATCATTTTAGTGATTCAATCATTTTGACTCGAGTCACATAAGTGATTCAATCAATTGATTCAATCACTATGATCGAAAAGACTCAAATCAAGATTCAATCACTATGATCGAAAAGACTCAAATCAAGATTCAATCACTATGATCGAAAAGACTCAAAGGAGTCATGATTGAAAAGACTCAAAAGGAATCATGATCGAAAAGACTCAAAAGGAATCAAGATCGAAAAGACTCAATCAATGGATGTAATAAATCACTTTGAATAATCGAATAAATACTGCCTCATCTGCTAAGAGCATTGGTAACGCTGATTGCTATCCATTTTATCATTTCATATACTATTTTAATTGTGAATTCCTAGATGAGTAAATTAGATTGCAAAAATGAAGGAAGCAGTGTCATGAAAATATTTGGGAAGGCGAAACTGCCACAGTTTCTTAACACTAATAAAATAATTTCTAACTATAGTTGATCAAAATATAACACAAAATACACCACACACTATGCATGAATCTGATCTGCAGGATAATTTTATGAACGGCACAATAAAATATAACCAGCTTTAACTTCTACTTCTTAACGTTCTCCTACAGGAGTCATCTTAATATTTTCCTTTTACGTGTATTGGTGTTATTAATTCTGATAACTGCTGGAAAACATTTAAGAAAAAGATTACACAAGTATTCAGTTCTTCATAACATAGTATTTAATTTTATCACAACTATTTCTGCCCTGACGAAAAGAGATTAAGCATCGGTCGTTCCAAATTTTGAATCAAACCGGAAACCGAGATGATTGATATGAAACCGGAAGTCGGAGTGATTGATGATTGATGATCGACTTGTTTAACGAAATGAATCATGAGTCATTTGATTCACCTAGTGATTCAATCTTTTTGATCGAATCGTTCATGATCGACCCATCACTAGCCATCACTCAAGTGACGACGGAAATGTGCAAGACAGTGCAAGTGTTCTGAATTGCGTTTGGGCCGTGTATGTATTAAATTTTACATATTGTATTAGCAATTGTCAATGTAGTTGGTTTTTGGCACTTCGTCGCCAGTTTCACTTCTTAGCTGGATAGTCCTGGATGTTTTCATCATCATTTGAATGATTTGGCATCCCTTCATGTGGTATCTTGGCATACTTGAAGCTTTGTATTTATGTGACAACAGTGCGAACATAAGGCGTCTTTGAAAGGATTAATTAGAGAAAAGTCACCTTTTCACTACTTTAAGTGGACGTGTATCTACTGATTTTTTTTCGAATTTTTACCTGTCAATGCAGTTATATTGACGCAATCTTCCGCGACCACATGTGTGCAATGCGTAGTAGTGTATTTATTGTGTCTAAGCGCGGTGTCATGGTCTGTTCATTGGGCCACAATGTTCAGTACGTTTTTCTCTCCAATTTTAGGATTGTTGCAGATGTTACAGACGTGGTTATATAATCCTCCCCAGACATTCTGAGGGTCGTCGGAATGTGACACGCCAATTTTGTCAGTGGTGATAAAGGCGACGGGTGGGATGTACACCTGTCTCCAATGAAGTTATAATTTGGTAAGTATTTATTGGGTGCGGATTTTATTGTTGGATTGGTTAATGAAGTTGATTTGTATGTTTCGAGTAACCTGTAGATAAATTTCGTACTATATCGTATGATTGCCCGCCTTAATTGTATTGTCTTCGTACGTATGTGTGTCCGCACCTCTATTTTGTTTCTTGTCTTCCTTAGTGTGTTTTAATGTTTGCGATCGTTGCTTGGTGTGAATTTGACATTTCTAAGAATGCTAGTTAGTTTATGTTACATAGTTTATTTTGTGACCCAAGGTGACTAATATATCGCTGTGTATTTAGCTACTGTGCAATGTCGGTGTGTCATTGATCCTTAATTTTGAAATTCCTTTCTTCCCTCATTTTAGGAGTTATGTGGATTTTTGTGGTATGGTTTAACTGGGTTTGCTGACAAGCGAAAGTTACATTCCGCCAATTGAGCAAGTTGTTTCTCGTGGCACCAAGCATCGCGATTTGCCTAGGGCAGAGTTGCCAGCTAGGTACTAATCTTTTATACATGACTTTGATGACGGTTTATTCTTGGATTTGACAATTAGCTTCTGGGTCGTATTTAATCAGTAGTTTTAGCATCTCACATTCCTTCTCGTTTTTCATGAGTTGGCTCCTCTGCAATGGTATTGAAGAATCAACTTGAAATTATGAAAGTAAACTTGTTTATTTTAGTTGCTGTATAATATCAAGGATATAAATTTGTTGATTTAATCTTGCTATTAACTGTAAAAAATAGAATACTGAAACAATTGGTCAAAACTTTAAATCCCTCTGGGTCATTCCATGTCAAATCAACCAATATTTTGACCAAATGACACCCACCGACTCGGATTTTCATGAAACTTACCATGGTCATACATTTTGGTATGATTAGAAATTGTGTTCAATTTTATCCTCCAATTGTCATTTGGTAATGCAATATGAGCAATTGAAATTTGGGCGTGACCCCTAAAGTGCCGCAACGTGCAACACATGGTGATTTTTATTTTCATCCATAACTCCATTCCTGTGAGATGAAAAGCCATGATTTTTTTTCCTAATGCTAAGTGGTCCACAATGATCCCACTATAATCATTAAATATTCACTGCATGAAGTAATTCAGCTGCAAAAAAATAAAGTTTACAAAAAAATCTCCCTTGCACTATTTTTCATTATCAGCATCCACAGGGAAAGGCCATGCGAATACAGACTCATGGTTTAGTTTAAAGTAATCACTAATGTATGAGCAAAGATCCTGATGAAAAAAAATCCTGAGTCCGGCGTTCCTTTTAGTAAAAAAAATACTCGTTCATGTTCACGTGAAAAAATGGCTCTTTTTCAAGGCACCTAGAATTTACACAATTTAGAGGACATATAAGCTAGTACTCATGATTAAACAATATTAGATCATGCATTATCTCACTATAGTGTATGCTACTGGTTCTTAGAGTAGGAGACACAAAGGCGATCATGTGAATGTACTCCCCCACTTACTGCTAATTTCGTGCTATCAGGACTATTCGAGCAGAGGGAGTTAAAAAAAAACTGCATGATTCATTGTACACTATTACATTCTACATATCTTTTAATCTGAGTCCAAAGACCAAATACATTTCATATCCAGATGTATTGACATCACAGGAATGTACATTATCAAATGTCAAAGTGACCCATCGGGTCATTCCACGTCAAATCACCCAGAAATTTTCAAAATGACACCCACCGCCTCGGATTTTTATGAAATTTTTGTCACTAGCTACTATCACCTATCTAATGACCCATGTAAAATATTTCCTCTCTCACTCTCATAGTTTGCAAGATATGAGGAGTCAAAGTTTGAGATGTTTGCTCAGAAGTGGCGCTAGTGGGAGTCAAATTCCAGAGTGCAGGGCACAGGGTAAAAAGTCATAACTCAGAAACCACATAATATATTTGAATGAAATTTTGACCCCTTGTCTATCCAAGTGCATAGCTTCCTTAGTAATGTCTTTTATTCCCCTTGCATTGTTATGTTAGCCAAAATGATGTCAACAGTTGTTAATTAACCGATTTTTTTAGCTCAAAAACATTACTTCATATTTTCAGAATTATCACCAAAAGGCAGAGCAGTTAACTCATCCAATTTTTTTTTTAATTGAAGGTTAATATGTGCTCCAATATACTGTGAAATAAAAATGGTGGTGTTTTGACTGCCACTATGAGTATTTCAGGTTTTACTTTTTTTTCTGCCCCCGTGAGAGGGATTTTGGACACGTACTGTAAGACAATATGTATAAGAGTATCCATACCTTCATGAGGATATATTTGAAATATTGGTCAGTAAATCTAAGACCAAACATGTAGCCTAGTGAATGTGGCTCTTGTTCATACAATTTTTTTAATAACAATACTTGGCTTGTGGCAGCTGAGGGGAAAAGAGTCAAAATGGCTCAGAAATGTGAAATGATGCTTTTTCCTGGATTTTACCCATTTTTCAAGTGTTTAGCATACGGACAAATTGGTATCAACATACATTAGACTCTTACTGTGCATTAAGAGGATAAATTTAAATACTAATTTAAATAAAATTATTTAAATAATACACTTCAATGTGTTTAAGGCATCTCCTGAACATCTCTGGAGAATTTTTTTTTTTATTTGTTATAAAAAAAATTATTTTTTAAAATGTATATTTTCTAAATATTTTGTATAAAGTAACAAATAAAAATTTACTTTTTATTTGTTATTTTATATAAAATTTTGAGAATTTTTTTCAACAACAAAGCAAGCAAAAAGCCATGAATTTTATTTTTGCAGGTGGTGGGTCATACCTTAAGGAATATTAGAAAAAATAATTTAAATAATTTAGCTTGATTCAGATATTGCCTCAGGTCAAAATTTGATGTTTCATAGAACCATGTTTTTGACGCAAAATTTTCTAAAATCTTATGAAACAGACGAGTTTAGAGAATTTCCAATTTTCCTTAGGATATTTTTCAATAAGTTTTTGGAATTCTCATGACTTCTTTAGTACACCTGCAAATTTTCATAAGAATCGGATGAAAACTATGGCTGAGACAAATTATTTCCCTCTGGAGGTACAAGTGCCTCTGGAGACCGCATTCATTGAAAAACTGCAGTTTCACCCAAACTTCAAATGGTCGTGAAAAAAAAACTATTAGAGATAGCCAAGAAATATTTTACACTGTTTCATTCCTGCATGGAAGGACGAAAATTGGCAAGTGTCATCAAAATCCGAGTCGGTGGGTGTCATGCCTGGATGAAATGACATGGAATGACCCAGCTAGCGGAGTTTATGAATGATAAATCATTTTAATTTGAAGTCCTCCGAGTCATTAGCAGCTACGTGAAACTGTCTTTAAATGCCTTGAAACCTGACCCAGGTTTTCCTTCCCTGAAAATGAATGAACGAGAATGCATTATTTTCCAAAAGAACACCGTCTCGTCAACTCTAAAAACTAGTCGAGGGGGAAAGGAGCCACTTTCAATCACAGCTTGGAGTTCATCAGAAAATGTTGCGGTGACTGTGCTATCAACACTTGCAGATTCACCTGATATCGCCGCACTGAAAATACCTGCTTGCCGTTTAAATTCTGGAACCAACCGGAGCTTTCACTAAATGTCTCGGAGTGATCAACACCCTCGTCTCGTTTCCTCGTCTTTTTGTACAGATTCACAATGCACTTTCCGTATGTGTTGACCGCTTGGTTGAAGTTGGTGCGGCTGAGGTCACTGATGTTTTAACTTCGTCTTTTTTCAGAATAAGGCATCGTGCATTTAAACTTCCGCGCAATATCGCTTTTCAAGAGTTGGCTCCTATGCAAAAGCATCTTTGGGATAAGTGTGTTTTACTTTTCATGGTAACTTTGTAGCCCATGTTGGCATGTGTGAGATGAATGACTTTGATGAATGATTACAACTGCTTACATTGTTATTTTTTATGCTTCAATTTTCCGTGGCTCTTGCATGTTTGTATTGAGTGAGAACGGATAGTGATTGTCTGTAGCAATAACGTGTCGGTGATATTATTGAGTAACTGGAGCCAACATTTTTCCTCTTATTTAAGGATCGTTGCAAATTCATTGGATGGTGGCTCAAGGCGGAGTGGAGGAGGTACTTCACCCTTCTGTGGGCCTGCCTGTACATCGAGTGTTCGGTTTCATCATGGTCATCATACTTTCTGGAGACAAAGTTGCAGAGTGACCCAAAGTTTCCACATTACTTTTGACGCTGGTGAGTGTAACGTTTAATCGCTGGCTTAATTTCTCTCTGGCCGCAATTGCATGCAGTGATATGAATTGAGCCGATCACAGTACGACTGCTTATACATGTAGGCAGTTGATGCCTTCCTTGATCAGCTTTATGTACCCAACGGCATGGCATTTACTCATGAATTAGGCATTTTCTCCAAACAAATTGCAGAATAAAATTGAGGTATACACCTTTAACGTCACAGGGTGTCCAGTGGCTGGGAAAATTTGGATTATCTGGAATTATGGGTGAAATTTCCTGGAATTATTTATTATTTTTGTATTTCAAATTCCTTTAACATAAAATTTTCCCAATTTTACCTGTACCCTTTTTCTGTTTTATCTACGTGTATGTTTTATGATATATTGATTACATTTGAAATTGCACGTCGTGAAAGCACACTATTACCTATACAGCTTATAAGTATGAAGAATGTGTTGAGGTGCCAAGGGACATTCATGAATTAAGTTTTAAAATTTCTATTTCCAATTGGGTCTTTAAATGAGAAACTTTAAATAATTCAGAAATATTATACTTCACAGTATTGAGTAATTTTGAGTATTTTTAAACTCGTATCGATTGCAGTAATCACGTGAGATAAACCTGGAATTTGGTGAAATTTCCCTGGAGAACCATAAATAGGGTAGTTCCCTTCATAAAAAAAATTAAAGGCATTGATTGCAATTAGTTACCCACCATTAGTGTGTTAATGATATAAAAATTAGAAATCCCAGATTAGACGAATGTTAGTGGTCAATTTTAACCCTTTCACTGCTGTTCAATCTCTGAAAACCTTCTCCTCACATGCGGTGAAAAGGTTAAAATGCATTTCGTTCGGCCATGGAGCAGGTAGTCACAAGATGGGCGTGGCACACCCTCTGAATGGTCGTTAATCCGATATCCTATCCTCGACGAGCTTACCCTCGCTGGCCCATGTCTTGGACCCTCTGAGCCTCCTAACATTTCATTCTATTCCTATTTTGTTAACTTTTCTAAAAACCTGGCTGCAGACCAGCGGAAAATGGCCATTTTACCAAAATTAAGGTATTGCCTTTGAGAATCGGAGTTACAGTTGAATATCTGGGAGCTCTGCTCTTATTGGGTAATATTTTAACACATATACATATAAAGAAGACAAAATATTTACACATAGTCCGTGCATTTAGCTGAAATCGTAGTCAAATATCACGCTTTTGGGCTAATTAGCTGTAGAATTATTTGACAACTGTAGAGGACTTTGTGTTTGCGACACTGTTTCGCAATCTATGGGTACAGCAACGGTGACATTTCTATCAACGTTGTTCATGATTGGCTGCGTCGAACAGGGCTGCTGTTGACTACTGCTGTTGTGAGAGTGGGAAGTAGTCTGATGTCCACTGTATTGAGAGTAGGGATTAGCTGGCCAGAACGTTTGATTAAGCTGTCCATACGTGTTGTTATAAGGATGTGTTTGATGGTGGAAGGTGTTTGAATGTTGTGGACGGAGCTCTCGCAGTGTTGCATTTGAAATAATGGACATAAATATTAATAACAAAATCTTTATTTTTCATCGCAGAAACACGGTTCAAAGGCACACTTGATTGACTGGGGTGCGATGTAAACAATCATTTTTTGATGATCGGATTGATTGATAGATTTTCAAAATGCAGTTTGTGCTGTCACTTTTGGGGAGGAAGGCCCCCCCCACTCGGAGGGTCGTCGAAGATAGGGCCCAGCAAGGGTGAGCTAATCGAGGATAGGGTCCTGGATTAGGGACCCTTCGAAGTTCTTTTGCAAAAGTGCATGGCAGGGGGAAGAAAAAGTACATTCACAGCAGTGAAAGGGTTAACCTCATTTAAAAAAGGCCAGATTGGCACCCATGCGATGCCACTCTACGTGACGTCACAGGAGCCCAGATGTTATATGAGTAGGCAGGAGTTATACATTGTCTGAGTTTACCAATGCATGCATGTTGCACAAAGCTCAGGGAAACATCTCTTAATAATCAATGATAAAAATTACCTAAGGTCGGAAAGTTTCCTTTGTTTGATAGGGTATTAATAATTGTGGCGGGCGTTCGAATCGCAGCGCGCCACTGCCGGAAGGCAGCACCGCCTGGAGGGAGACAGGCGGAAGGCCCTTGGCGCCGTCAGGGTAACGGGACCCTGGGGGATTTGGCGCCCTGGCAGGAGAGTAGCGTCCCGACAGCTTGAGGAGAGAGACCTGCTGATCCCGCGACCGTGATTTTCAATCAGCGAGCATCCGTGCACAACAATCGCACTTGCGCATGTAATTTTATCCCGAAAATAAACAGGTTAGTTCCTAAATTATAGAGGTCTTAGTTATTTCGCCGCCTGCCGAGATAACCCTTAAAGACATCTAAAGTGGTGACCACGCCGACGTGATCGTATTAGGACCACGTGAGTGATAATTCTAGCGATTGTGTAGGGTATTTATGCGATTGTGTTTTATAATATTTGTGTGTTGTGTTCGCGATGGCTGACGGTGATAACCGCGTCGAGCGCATTTCAATACGCGTGCCTCCGTTTGGGCCCGAAGACCCCGCAGTGTGGTTACCTGCTAGATTGGTACTCTCTTATCTGCTAGCAGCCTGCATTGTAGCGGCGCTCATAGCGTAGCACCTATTCTGTGCTAACCATTTTTTAGAGAAAATTCCCTGCGGCTAGACTTTTTGGCAAAAAATTGTATATTTTTATTATTATTTAAACTGTGTGATCTTATGATTTGTGATGCTGGGTACATGTTTTCACACTTTTTTTTCCTACGGGAACCCTTTATTTGTAAAAAATTTTATATTAAAACTTTATTAGTATCCTGCCAGGCTTGTGATACCTTCCCGCAGCGCACGTACATGTTACCGATATTTCTTTGCTCTTTGTCATTACTGGAGCGAAAGCCTGTTCAGACTTTATCACCCTCTGGAAAAAACCAATGAAAATAATAATGCAGCTAATAATAATTTTTTAATCTGGAAATGATACATTTAAATACATATTTAAATGTTTTATTGCACTAAAGTAAATATTGCGAGTACTACCAATATTTCCTGCAAAAGTGTGTTCCCCATGATGGAAAATGTGACTGAACGATGTGATATCCTCTGGAAAAGTTTTTATCACAGAGACCAATAGGGTCTCAAGACAGCCGGCATTTACCGCATTCCATGCGAATGTGGTAAAGTGTATATTGGAGAGACGGAGAGGACCATTGAGACGAGGGTGAAGGAGCATCGACGCCACCTTCGACTCGGACAGTTTGAAAAATCGGCCATTGCTGAACACTATGTCCAGGAAAATCACAATATCCACTGGGAAGAAACTGCCTAACTTGGAAGAACACGGGGCTATTGGGACCGTATAACTAAAGAAGCCGTGGAGATCCATCTTCACCCCAACAATATCAATAGAGATCGAGGACTGCAGCTAAGTAGCGCTTGGAACCTGGCATTAAATAGGACGAGGAAGGAGGAAAAATCCCAGACCAATCAGAGACCACCTAGGTGATGGAGGAGGGTATATATATCGAAACACCGTGACAACGGCATCATCAGCCCTGAGGATGTTGGGAAAGTCTCCCAACGAAACGTCGGCCTACACCATGCAGACCCTGACCCGGTTGGAAACCCGAGAAGCTTTCATCCACGCTATTCACCGGGAAAAGCTCAGATTCTTCATTACTTCCACTTGTTCGCGTATCATTTTACCTTCCTCATCTTCAACCTTTCATATTCTTGCTTTTCCTCTCCTTCCCTCCCATGTAATATCCTTTACCTTCTTATACATTAAATCATATTGGCTTTTTTCTCTCTAATTCTTCCACAACTTCACATTCACTTGATAACCATTTCTATTTCGCCTTCTGTGTTTCCCTTTTCAGCTCATTGTTTAATTTCTATGATTCGATCAATGGATTTTTCTTCCTCATAGGAAAATCCACTAGGATTGGTAGAATATTAATAGCTCACGCTTGGTTTCGCTAATTTGTAGGGCCCCTTTCGCTTCAATAGCATTGGGGTGTTTTTCCCTCATCCCGTCCCTTCCGCTCCTATCCTACCCCAGAGGCGTCGACGGGCTCCCATCGCGGCGGCGCCTCTATCCTTTTTCCCTCCTCTCCAGCCCCTCCCCGGACGATCGGGCGTATAAGCCACTGGCTTGGTTCCCGTCCCCGGTGTGTTGTATCCTTCGAAGGGTCCGCCTTGGACCCTCAAACTCTTTGTTTAATTTCCTGTACGTAGCACAAGCATACTCTCTGGTCTTATTCTTATATGTCCTCCTCTCTTTCAATTTAGCTAACATTCCTTCTGTCACCCATGCTTTCTTTGGTCTTCTTCCTTCATAATATCTTACTTCTTCTATAGTTGTCTTCAACATACCGTTCTTTATTCTTTCCCATGTCATAGCGCTGTTTTCATCCTGGACTTTTCCTTCTGTTATTGCTTGTGAAAACTTACAACCTATACACCCATGTCTCGTATAGTGCAAGGGATGCGTTCCTTGGGGTCTTTGCGCTATACGAATTTGCGTTATACGAGAGCGTTTTAACATTGAGAAGATAGGGATGCGTTCCTGGTAGCATAGGTCTTTGGTATTGAATTTCCTCTAAAACTTATATATTCCCGTAAATAGCCTTAGAAAACATTAATTATATAAATGATTAGTTTAAAACATCTTTAAAGATAGTATGCACGCATTTGAAGACTTTTATTCACGTTAAAAAAAATTCTTACGTGCTTTTGAAATTCCCTCCTGTCGTGCGGGTGGGCTAACATCTGCTATCTCAGGGGTTCGTAATGCATTGCCGGCAGTTGACAATTTTTCAAACCAGTCTAAAAACATCTATTGTGTCACCCAGGCCCTTTTGTCGCTCATCGAAATGACAGGCAAATGCTACTTTGAATGCCATTTCATAGCTAGCGGAGTTTAAGAATGATAAATCATTTTAATTTGAAGTCCTCCGAGTCATTAGCAGCTACGTGAAACAGTCTTTAAATGCCTTGAAACCTGACCCAGGTTTTCCTTCCCTGAAAATGAATGAACGAGAATGCATTCTTTTCCCAAAGAATATCGTCTCGTCAACACTAAAAACTAGTTGAGGGGGAAAGGAGCCACTTTCAATCACAGCTTGGAGTTCATCAGAAAATGTTGTGGTGACTGCGCTATCAACACTTGCAGATTCACCTGATATCGCCGCACTGAAAATACCTGCTTGCCGTTTAAATTCTGGAACCAACCGGAGCTTTCACTAAATGTCTCGGAGCGATTACCACTCTCGTCTTTTTGTACTGATTCACTATGAACTTTCCGTATGTGTAGACCGCTTGGTTGAAGTTGATGCGGCTGAGGTCACAGATGTTTTAACTTCGTCTTTATTCAGAATAAGGCATCGTGCGTTTAAACTTCCGCGCAATATCGCTTTGATGTTCTCCATTTTCAAAGCAATTGACCTATATCAATTTCTCTTCTGGGTTTATTGTTTTTCTTGATAAATTCTTGATTTTTCTACCCGAATTCCTATTTTTTGCCATTTTATCTTGGTTTTTACTCTGCATGGCTCTATCGACATCACCTTCTACTGCTGAACTGTATTCTTGAGACGCAGAGGGCCTACGACTGCGGGGAGGGAACGAAGCTATTGTGTTTGAGACTCTACAGCGGACCCTCTTATATGTTGATGCTATTCATGCGCAACTCGGCCACCGCTCCATTTCTCCCCCGTGAATACCGATGACCTTGAAGGCTTTAGCGTAGACTCTCTACCTGGAAGTCAATCGCCCGATAACCTATGACGGCAAAAATTACGTCTCAACCAGTGTTGCTTAAAAAAACTCATTTCCACTAGCCCCACGCTTAATTAATGATCTAAATTAACTCATTCTGTTAAGGAGACGAGATAAATTACTTTGGTAGGCCGGCTATCTGGACCCAATGACGAGTAATACTTTTGGCCATTGCACAGCAATGGATTTCGATTAATATATAAACAAAAAAGAAGATTTGAGGCAAGCAATAATATTATTATGCGTAAAATGAAAGAAATTTCGTGTGCACTTAGCGCAAGTTCACGTTTTATCACGAGAGCGTTTAAGATTTTTGATTAGGCTACACTGCGTTGCAATGTTTCCCCGAGGAACGACTTTGCGCTATATCGAAATTGCGCTAATCGAAATTGCGCTATACGAGACATGGGTGTAGTTTCCCGTTTTTCTTTCACCCTTTCCATATTCCACTTCTTAACCCTTATTGCGTCTATCATGTACAGTTTTTTTTCGACAATTCCTAAACATTATTAGGAACCTCTGGTTTTTCGGCCCCGTGAACTTCGTAATAATGAGTCTTCTGTAATGTCCACAATTAAACTCATTTCCTTTTATCCTGTTGCCTAGACTTCTTTAGAAGTCCATCTTTGATACACATTTCAATTATGCAACAATCATGGGAGTAAATCCTTCGTAAGTAAGTGAAAAGAAAATGTCTGCTGTATATTACGTAAATATTTTGAGGGCATTAGGTGGCTTACTGGAAATATATTTTTTTGCTAAGACAATTGGCGAATTCAACCACACACTATCATTCACGGAATATTGGAAATTCGGCCAGAAAATGAAGATGTCGCAATAAATGGTAGTTCACGTAATTACAAGGATAAAATTTCTTCATTGATAGGTAAAGGTAATGAGCAACTCATTATTTATTTGTCACATTTTGGTTAGTAAGTCTTCTGACCATATAGCGACAATAATTTATATCGTATAAGGGAATTTAAAAAAAATAGTATGCAAATTAACATAATTGTCTTACAACCGCATTTCTGATGCGAAATTACCTCGAATAATTGATCGTGAGGTCTATACTATTCATAAACTAATGTTGAGTGCTAAAAGTATTGAAAAGTTCAAAGTAGGAACTAAATAAACAGCGGAAAACGCAAACAGACCAATATTTCTATGAATTCGAAATGACATTAGTTCCATGATAATGATGAAATATTTTTAAAATGTATGCGTAATGCTCATTTTGTTGGAGAATTTAAGTGTAAGTCTAACCTCTGTTAACCTAACCATTTGCTCAATGTTTCTGATGAAATACATACTCACAACCTTTCTCTGTTCAGCAAAGGGCCTGCATATATGGGATGCAAATTGTTTAACAATTTACCAGATGGAATAAAAAATGTGCAAAGACTAGAATGTTTTAAACATAAATTAAAAGAATATTTACTTGACAATTGTTTTTACAATGTAAAAGAATACTTGTATAAAGACATGTAATATTGCTGTATTTTGTTTAAATTTCTTTATATATGTACTGTCACTTTATTGACGGGGCCTATATATGTCACCACATATCAACGGGACCAATAAAATATTTATTTATTTATTATTATTTATTTACATATGCAGATGCCCAAAATTTCCCGATTGAGAACTACTGAGTTGGGGCGGATCGATGTTCTGCCTTCGCTCAGCTCTGCAGAATTTCCTTTGGAATTTTTCCTTGAAATGTGGGAGGCGTGGTAGGCCGTGACACATTGCACATATAGCTAATGGTTAGGGGCCTTGAAGCTAGGTTGGACGACGCAGAAATGGTAGTCAAAATTCGCTCCACAGTCAAATGCCCAAATGGTTATACAATATATTAGTTGAATTTCAACAAATAAATAAGTGCGTAAGAATTCAATAGTCATGCAACATTCCATGGGCCTTGTGATAGGCATTGCGAAGTTTTAAGATCAGAAAAATGTTTAAAGTGTGTGTGTGTGCAGAATCAAGTCATCCGTTACTGGGACTTGATCTGTGGAACCTCAGATTCGTAGCATGACACTTTACCCACTACACCACCGGAAAGCTTGAGTTCTTAGGCAATATCAATGCCCAATATGTCGGCTGTGCCCACTTATGTCCCGACGAGAGAAGATTCCATTGTAGGTGAGTCGAGGGTGAAGCATACTTCGGAGAATATGGCGAAGAATTCGTAGCTGGATCTTTTGCGCCTTGTCATAATGCGACGGGCATGATTATTTCCCTGGTATTAGGGAAATATTGTTTTTAAAAATCCCCTTGTTGTATGAACTAAAAACTTGTTGTATGAGAGCATTATGAAGGCAAAATTTTGGAGGCCAAGTAGTTCCTGAACTGGCCGCTCTAAGGCGCCAACGAGCTTTGCATTAATTTTTTCTGCCACTCTACATCCCTGTTTTTTTTGCTGGGCTGGATGATGATTGGCAAAGAAGGATTTGGGGTGGGAGATCAGCTTGCCTCTTCTGGGGTTTTAATTTTCTTAATCGCGGTGGATTGACACAGTGACATTTCTTAACTGCTTGGAAGAGTAAGTGACATCCATTAACCCTTAGGCTGCTGGAGTCACAGTTTAAGCTCGGTTTAGCAATCTTTATGGTTAGTGAAAGTGCCCCAGTGCAAGACATCTAAGGTCTGTTCACTTTATCTTTGCGGGTGAGCTGGTGTGGCTTAACCGAGTTGGGGTGAGAGGAGGGAAAGTTCATCTACACGTGACTTTCCCTCTCCCAATCAGCAGACAGTAGGCTGGCCTAGCACTTCGGAATTTCAGTCGCTCTCAGACCTCCGTCGTGTCAACTTCGTGAATGTGCTAGCTGTGTTGCCAAATCTCGCGCGTTCTCTTGGTGCTCTTCGATCCTTCCATTTAAATCCAACTTATAACTTACTGTTCCTTATTCTTCCACTTCAATCCTTTTCCATCACCTTTCCAGAAAATTTTTATTCACCTTTTGCATTCCCATCAGCACCGACTCCCTCCCTCCACCTATTCCCTCTCAGTGCTTTTCCGATCCCTTTATTACCAAACCCTAACCCTTTTCCTTAACTCCGTATTTACTTTTGGGTATTACAACCTATATAGTTTTGTATACCTCTGATTTAAAAGAGTAACATCCGAGCGTGGTTATTGAAGGCTCCAAAAGTGACTCCGAAAATATGGACACTGATGGGAGGGAAGACGAGGAGGTTGATTTATTAACCACACCACTCCAGCAATAAGTTACAAAATAAATTATTTAATAAAATACCTGTCGTGCTACTTTTCTCCATTCTTTTTGCGTCCTCATCCTCATGAATTCCCTTGCAATCCCCGTTTATCAGAATGTTACACTTACGTATGCCTTTCACCAGCGGTCTCGCATTTAGCGGACAATATCCTGGCTTCTGAGATGGGATTATCCTCAATCCCCTCTAATTAAGTAGAATTAAGTAGCTATACATTGCATGCATTGTTTCGCCGCCGGGCCCAAAATATCTGTGGCCACGTATGAGTCACACCTTTTCAGTGGGACACCTGGGCGCCTGTGTACATTTGGCAACGTTAAGGTCGCTCCTGCTCTCTCTCTCTCGGTACTACCCCTTCCCCTTCAGCGAGGCCCCTCCCCCTTCAGCGAGGCCCTCCGATAGTGTCCGGGATCTGACGAAAGCTGACCCGCAGAGATAAAATGAACAGATAATAGGTAGCAATGAAAAGTTTGCAGCCAGCTTGCAAAACATGTGAGAATGTACCAGCACTCCTAAGGGTTAATTACATGAGGAATTTAGGAGGGAGAAGGGGTCAAGTCGAACGTAATAGAATATACATTTTAAAATCAATAAAATGATTTTACAAAAATAAAAACTGGAGATATGGTTCAAAAACTAAAACTGGTGATTTAATTTTTTGTTAAATGTCAATTTCCATTGTAAAGACCTGAAACTTTGGGGAAACACATAATTTTTTATGCACTTAGAGTGTAAATTTTATATTTTTAAAAATATCTGGGGCACTTTTCTCCGTCTTAACCTGCTAGACCATTTGCATTTTCTTTAAACACTGGTCTGGCAGCAGGCACTCTAGAGCTTCCAAACTAGTGAAGAGCGAAATCACAAGCAAGAAAAAGCAGAAGAAATGTGTGCGGAACAGTTATTGCTATGTTCGTCAATTCTACATGTGATGAATAGAGTGGGGACCCCTTGCAGTTCGAACACCCTTCCTCTCCTTCTAACGGTGTCTCTATTGTCTCATGTTTGCAATCAATTGCCCCCAAAAACCTTAGGAATCCGTCCAATGCACAATATCGAAAGATGAAATTGAAACATTTAAAGCTCTATTTATCAGTTTCATTCTCAAGGGCTTAAGGTTAGGTAGCTGTTAAAAATTTAACATCAACATAAAATGATCATCATTTCCTTGATTTGTGGATGGCAATTGTCCTTAAAGCGTAGACTTACTGAAGATTACACTACTGCCAAAAAAAATGTCTAGCCCTACGTTTCTTTCATGTCATCTCCTTTCCCAGCGGGGAAAAGTTTGTTCAAAAGATATTTAAAGAATATTCTCTAGTACAGCATCTTTAGTGCAAAGAATGTTCTTTATGAAAGTCCAAAGAATCAATTAATGGCCCTCTATCTGAGTTTAAAGAACATTTTCCTTAAGTAGTGCAAAGGATGTTGATAGGATATTCATCTTGTACTACCGTTGGCCGCATCATGCTGTAAAGGTTCAAAGTTTATTCATAGTATGTGCATGTTGGTGGACCTTCATCAGACATTTATTTTGCATGTTCTTTGGATATTCATCGTGCACTACCTCCAGTTAGATCATGCAGAAAGACAGTTCAAAGTTTATTCATTGGATATGCATGGTGGTGGACCTTTACCTGACGTGGTAGTTTGGGCTTAAATTGAATAGGCATCATGCACTACCTGACAATCTTATTTGAGTACCAACTTGGAGCGTTCATAATAACTATTCTACATTTCTAGAATGATATTAACAAAAATTTTGAAAGAACTACCACACTAATAATCATCGTCTGACATTTCATTCTCTTATATTTCACCAGGTTATTTTTTATTTTTTTATATTATTCCCAAACCTCCGAATACAGCTCTCATAGGCCATTTTAAATTGGGGTATTCAACAAATTCAACAGTGAAACGTACACGAACAGCCATGCCCCGGATAAGGGAAACTTACCCAGGCGGGACTCGAACTCGCGACCTCATGTTTGGCAGGCGAGGATTTTACCCCGCCACCGCCGAGGCCGGCAAGTTAGACCAAGTAGTGCGAATAGGGTAGTTTCCTTCATCAAAGAAAACGAAAGGCATTGATTTCGATTCGTTACCCCCCATTAGTGTATTCATTATACACAAATTATTTGGTATTTGAAATACCGGTTTAGACGAATGGCAAGGGTCAAATTTTATCCTCATTTGAAAAAGGCCAGATTGGCGCCCATGCAATTCCACTCCACTTGACATCACAGGGACCTAGTTTCTACACGAGAGGATATGAGTTATACATCGTCTGAGGTTACCAATGCATGCATGAGGCACAGAGCTAAGGGAAACATGTCTTAATAATCACCTATTAAAACTGGCTAAGTTCAGAAAGTTTTCTTCGTTTGATAAGGTATTAATAAACCTTTTTTAAGCCAAGCGCCACCATCCAGCAAGGTACACAGCTATCCGCTAGCATCCTGCGACGTATCAGCGCTAAGCCTTGCCTCGAGGTCACCTCACCGGGCGGGAGGGGGAACCAGAAATACGACGTACGGAGATATTTCCCGGCATTCATACTTAAGCGTCGCGTTTTCGCACGCTTGAAAATTTTCACTTTTCATTTAATCGCGAAAAATAGATGTTGGCATTTAAAAATCTAAAAGCGTGAAATACGTACTCCAGGAGTAATAATCTTTCGATTAAAGCAATAAAAAAATATTAGGAAACCACCCTATTGAAATCGAAAAGCTACATTGTGAAAGACTGTACTTTGAGTAGGAGTAGCGGGTGTTCTTAACACTTTGAGTGCCGGCTTCTAAATTTAAAACCATACTGAAAAATCCAGCCATTTTTTACTATATTCGTACATTTTTTAAAACATTAGCATAAAAAATATATTTATATCGATGTGCATTTCAATAAAAATGGACTTTGCTCTTCTTTATGAATGAGTTGCATAACATTTATTGCTAATTTTTAAGCATATAATTTAACAATGAAAACCTACTGCTTTTGAAAAATAAAAAAGTTGCAACATATGATGTATCGCCATAACATGCATAATAATTTTTTTAATACGCTCAATTTGAACTATTTAAAGCATGGAAATCATAAAAAAGCATTGTTCCAAGCAAAGCATTATAAATCCTGGATGACGAAAAGGGTCAATGCACCCTCAACGAACGGTCCATTGGCCCAAAGAATTTTCACACCAAGTGGCCTAAGATGAGGATGCCAGTAGCTACAGAGGAATTACATCCTCAAGACATAAAGTGAACTCTTTTTCCATCGAGCTGTTGATTTTTGAAATAAAACAGGACCTCTAACAAGGAGACTTTGCCTAACTGATGTGAAGAAAGAAGATGAAACCTTTTTTATTTCAAAGTAGACACTTAGATAGGAATACTGTTGAAGGATTTTGTCCAAATACGCCCGGGTTTGAGAGAAAAAAGAATTTGAAAATTTAAAAATATGGTTACCTAGAATATAATATTAAATTTTTCGCTAATTGTTCAAGACCGATTTGGCCGAGTGGTAGCGAGTCGAGCTTCTATTATGAAAGACCAGGGTTTGATACTCGGAGAGAGTGAATTTTTTCACCACTGCCACCTCCTCCATTTTTTGTATATGTTTTATATAATGTTTTCTTGTTTTTAAATTACGTGAATAGGATTTTCATTGGCTATGTGTTAATTTACCTATCTCGAGCAAGGAAGAAATGGAAGAGACTCTCTTTTATGTGGTGTATCATATATCATGAGTGATAGGAGGAGACCCTATTTTTTTAAGTATGTTGGTTAATATTGATGTATTCATGTTTAATTTCTGCTGTTATGCCATATATACTCATGTATAGAATTTATTCAGAGGAAGGCTAATGTTTGAAGGTGTTGGGGCCGCGACAGTACTCATTTTGAAGGCTTTAAAATAATTCCTTTCATGTAATTCCAAGTCATTATTTAATGGGACAAATGTAACACCTAATTTTGAGTGGTTTGTTTTGGTTTTTTGTGTGACGTAATACTATCAATAATAAGTAGCAGAGGTGGAGTGAGGTAATTGTTGTGATTGTTGACGGCGCGGGAGGAAGTGAAAAGAGGGGAGTCGGATTGTGATAGTTATGGCGGACGGGTGTTCCCTTGCTCCCGAGTTTGTTTTATCAATAAAATATTTGTAAGTGAAGTGAAACTAAGAGAAATTAATTAAAATGTTACACTTCATTTTACGATTGTAGAACAACGGTTGAAAGATTAAAAGAAAAATGGATATTTCGATCATATTTCAAGGTCAGTCACGCGCAGACATGGCCACGGATTTATCTGCACACGTATATTCAAAGCACTATTATTGGTCCGTGTGCCATGAGGACACATTGGCCTTTAGCCCGTTACAAAGCCGGAAGACTGGTAACCAAAGTGTTCATTAACACTTGCAAAAATTCAGACACTTCTTAACTTCCCTGGCACCCTGGTCCCTCCATTTTCCCACTCACAACCTTTCGCCGGAGCTGAATTTGGCAAACGATATGTGACGTTAGGAGAGATAGCACTTTCATTTAACTTATCCAAAAAGGTTTTTTCCCTCTCAAAATCAGGCCATTAGGACAATGCTTCTCCTCCTCCTCCGTGCCCCTGGCAGGCCTTTATTTGAGAACCATTCCATCCTCACACTCCTGTCCTTGTACATAATTGGCTATACCTTATTTGTCGGACAAAAACACCTAATATTCTCCTCTCACCATGATCAGGGTTCCCACTCAACTGTAAAAACCTTAAAACCGTGAATAAGCCGTGAATTTAGTCTACCATGAAAAAACCTGGAAATAGCCGTGAATTTCGTCTCAAAACCTTAGAAATCTCTCAAACTTGATTGTAGATCTACGATAGACAGATTAAAAGAAAAATTCATGCTTCAATCATGTTTGAAGGCCGAGTCACGTGCAGTTACTGCTCACTCATTTTTCTGCAGACGTGTATTCGAAGCGCATTTATTAATAGGGTGGTTTCCTATTATTTTTTTATTGCCTAAATCGAAAGATTATTACTCCTGGAGTACGTATTTCGCGCTTTTAGATTTTTAAATGACGATATCTATTTTTCGCGATTAAATGAAAAGTGAAAAATTTCAAGCGCGCGAAAACGCGACGCGTAAGTAGGAAAGTCCGTGCGCCGCATTTCTGGTTCCCCCTCTCTCCTTGTGAAGTGACCTTGATCGAGGCTCTGAGCGCTGATAGGACGGAGGATGCTAGCGGATAGCTGAGTACCTTCCTGTCTGGTAGCGCATGGCTTAAAAAAGGTTTATTAATACTTTATCAAGCGAAGAAAACTTTCCGACCTTAGCCAGTTTTAATAGGTGATTATTAAGACATGTTTCCCTGAGCTCTGTGCCTCATGCATGCATTGGTAACCTCAGACGATGTATAACTCCTATCCTCTCGTGTAGAAACTAGGTCCCTGTGACGTCACGTGGAGTGGCATCTCAAGGGCGCCAATCTGTCCTTTTTCAAATGAGGATAAATATTGACCATTGCCATTCGTCTAAACCGGTATTTCAAAAACCAAATAATTTGTGTATTATGAATACACTAATGGTGGGCAACGAATCGCAATCAATGCCTATCGTTTTCTTTGATGAAGGAAACTACCCTATTGGTCCGTGCGCCATGACAGCACATTGACCTTAAGCCTGCGATTGACATTAGACATTAACCCTGGCAAAAAATCAGGCACTTCTTCACTTCCCTGACACCCTGCTCTGTTCATTTTCCCACTCACAACCTTTCGCTGGAGCTGAATTTTGCGAACGATATGTGACGTCAGAAGAGATAACACTTTGATTGCTGCGTTGGCATTCACGGGGTCTGTCGCGTTTTTTAAATTTTTAGTTAACCTGCGGCCGATGATCGTTACGCGATCATTATTTCTGCCTAAAATGGTTTACCTTTAAATCATGAATTTGACGACATTTTGACCGTGAAAACCTGGAATTAACCGTGAATTTTATAATTTAGACTGAGTGGGAACCCTGATCACGTAGTCACGGGGTATCTCGTTGGTATGATAAGTGGAGGTTTTACGATATAAAGAGGTTCACTACAAAGAGGTTTGCCTATAGGGTCATTCCACGTCAAATCACCCAGAAATTTTCAAAATGACACCCACCGACTCGGATTTTGATGAAATTTTTGTCACTAGCTACTATCACCTATCTAATGACCCATGTAAAATATTTCTTCTCTCACTCTCATAGTTTGCAAGATATGAGGAGTCAAAGTTTGAGATGTTTGCTCAGAAGTGGCGCTAGTGGGAGTCAAATTCCAGAGTGCAGGGCACAGGGTAAAAATTCATAACTCAGAAACCACATAATATATTTGAATGAAATTTTGACCCCTTGTCTATCCAAGTTCATAGCTTCCATAGTAATGTCTTTTATTCCCCTTGCATTGTTATGTTGGCCAAAATGATGTCAACAGTTGTTAATTAACCGATTTTTTTTAGCTCAAAAACATTACTTCATATTTTCAGAATTATCACCAAAAGGCAGAGCAGTTAACTCATCCAATTTTTTTTTAAATTGAAGGTTAATATGTGCTCCAATATACTGTGAAATAAAAATGGTGGTGTTTTGACTGCCACTATGAGTATTTCAGGTTTTACTTTTTTTTCTGCCCCCGTGAGAGGGATTTTGGACACGTACTGTAAGATAATAAGTATAAGTGTATCCATACCTTCATGAGGATATATTTGAAATATTGGTCAGTAAATCTAAGACCAAACATGTAGTCTAGTGAATGTGGCTCTTGTTCATACAATTTTTTTTAATAGCAATACTTTGCTTGTGGCAGCTGAGGGTAAAAAGATCCAAATGGCTCAGAAATGTGAAATGATGCTTTTTTCCTGGAATTTACCCATTTTTCAAGTGTTTAGTTTATGGAAAAATTAGTATCAAAATACATTAGGCTCTTACTGTGCATTAGAGGATAAATGGAAATACTAATTTAAATAAAATTATTTAAATAATACACTTCAATGTGTTTAAGGCATCTACTGAACATCTCTGGAGGCTTTCTCGGGCAACTAAATGCTTTACAATACCACCAATTCCATCACATGGGAATATTCCATGGCTTGTAGCAAAGAATGTCCATGATGCCATTAAGGAGAAATCCTGGTAATGCTCTCAAAGATTGAGAAATATTTTGCAGTTCTTGTACCGTCCTGCACAACCATCACTAAAGTAACTCAATTTTTTGACTAAAGTAAAATTTTCCTTAACAAAGCAAAATATTATTCTTTGGGTTTCATAAACAAAAGCTACATCATGCTCCAAATCATCTGACAAGATGCATAAACTGGAAATAATAAGCTGTTTAGTCAGGTGATCTAGAGTATAAATCACAACAGGGTGTACCGTACAACTATCACTTGTCCTGTGATTCCCTTGTGCCTCATCCTGGATAACATATGAGTAGTTCTCACTGAAGTCAAAGAGAACAGCTGCTTCATGGGGTCCAGGATTTTCTTTCATTTTCTTAAGGTAGTTTGCCTGTACCTTCGTAATAAATCAATGGGGCACCAGTTTTTCCACTCTTTCAATTTAAGTTGATAGGTACTCATCAAATGTCACCGTGAAGTTCACCAGTTGATATCTGTCACTGGAAACCCACTGACTGTATGAAACTTCATCTCCGGGGTCACATTCTTCAAACTTTTTCAGCAGTAAGCTTTTCAATTTTTCACGTGAAGGACACTGAGAGCAATGTCGCAGTATACAGTCCCTATTATTTCTAGAGCACATGAAATAACCAATTAGATCCTGGCTTGTTTCCTCTATATTACAGGCACTAAGCAGTAGGTTGACATTTTAATGAATTGTGCAAAAACACTGAATGTGTTCCCGGACATCCTGCTACCACAAACCATTTTGGACCTAGGTTGCAGAATTTAGAAAAGCCAATTTTAATTCTGGGGAAGTCAAATTTAGAAGTGGAATACAATTCCTTCAAGTTAGCAAGTAATAATCTCTTCTGAACATGTACATTTTTGGAGATACTTATGGAATCTTTCTTTCCAGGCATCATTCTTGAGTACTCATCACTTTCATAGAAAGTCCTAACTAATTGTAATACAGTGGAACCTCGTTAAAGCGAGTACGGGCTATAGCGACACCCCCGCTATAACGAGATATAGCCGATGCACCGTCAATTGACCCTATAATAAGCGTGTTAAAAAATTCGTTTCTACGAGACCCTTTCGGTGTTGGCTTTCGCCAAAGCGAGGGTTTCATCGCCGGAAGACTTTCATCAAGACTCCTTAACCTCTGTAATTGCTAGCGATCTGTTAGAAATGAAGTTAATGGAGTGCTCAGTCTCAAATTTATGTGGTAAACTGTCGTTCGATAAATATAATGAATTACGAAACAATGCTTTGCATTATTTTTATTCAGTGCGGCGCTTATAAATTGTTTGAATAGTTAGTCGTTATTTGAGTAAGGAAATTTAGTGATGCAAAAAAACATAGCCTTTCGTCTGGATTTATGCTTACGTTTATCGGAGAGATGTTTATCTGTCGCCGCACCACTCCTGTTCCTGTATATCTGTTCGCAACAGGTATATTGGCTATTATTTGCTCCACCTCCGGTAAAGCGACAATTCGCTATAGCGAGTGTTTATTAGTGTACCGTGGGATGTCGTTATATCGAGGTTGCACTGTATTTTATTTTTGCCTTCCCTTTTCTCTATTCAGGTGCAGCTAATTTTCCATTGTCTCTGAAAAGTTCTCTTGCTTGGCGGGCAGTGTACTCACTCACATGAAACTCTTCCATTACTTTCTTCCTGCTCCATAAAGTTGGTACCAATGATAACAGATGTACCTTTCCTTGATGGGTGCTTGATGTGTCAACTTTTTGTTTGATTAACCCGTCAGCGTCCAAAGTTTTTTTTAAATTCACACATATTTCACTTTTAAAAAATATGATACATATGAACTTCACACAAAGAACACAATTCAAACTGACTGAATAATGGAGGAAACCTTCTACTAAGTATGTGCACCGACGTGTATGCTAAAATTCACATATTAAATACATTGCCGGAGCATTGGCTCAGCACTGCACTGGGTGCCCTATGGCACCCGTGGGCGTTGACGGGTTAAGTCTACGAGCACATCTATATCATGAACTTTCTGAAGTAGTTCTTTTGGCAGTTTTGGGTCATCCTTTTCTGGAGATAGTTCTTTATCAAGAACTCTTTTAACTTTCCTTTTAAAATTGCTGCATGCTGACTCTACTTTCCTTTTAGCGTAGGTTGACCTTCTGTGAGATGATATGCCATGAAATTTTAAAGGTGACTCCTCTATATCTTGCAGCGTTCTGTTAAGTAGCTCAGTTGATTTTTCTTGGGATACTGTTGTTTTAAAATTCAAAATACTATCATTGCTGTCACTATCTACTGCTTCAACATCAGAAAGCTCATTTCCAAACCTGGAGTGTTGCTGTACTTCCTCCCTACATGGCTGGCATACTTTCATTCCTGGCACTAAATTCCGAAGAGTTGGGATTTTACAGGCCTTTTCTGCAAATTCAAGACTTACATTTCTCAGTGATTTTGATATTTTCTTCTTGTGGCTCTTAAAAGGATCAAGACAATATATTTGGTAGGTTTCATACTTTTTCAAATAGTATATTCTGTGATGTTCGCAGACATTGGATAGGACTTCCCCAGGTGCACCACTTCTGAGAGATAACAGCTGTTTTTCAAGCATACTCATGATCTCAATTTTGTTCAGTTGCACCACTGGTGTGTAGCTTTATTGAGGCAATCAGATGCAGTTACTTTTCCAATGCTGCACAGTTCAACAATTTGCTCATTTTGAAGCATAGTGGAGACACTAACCTTTTTTAATGTCGACGTTCACAATGAGCAGCTTTGCCTAACTCATAGCACACACAATTAATGTACAGGTAAAAATACACTGATCGTACACACAGAATAAACTTGGACACCCATGGAGCATCTTTACACAAGAAGACTTGGCAGAAGACTAAAAGTAGTACCCTAGAATCTATTTTGATTTATCATGCCCTCACTGTGATACATTGTAACACTTTATTCTTCCTAGAGGTTGCACTTAATTCTCTTATTCCTTGGGGAGATGAAATAACAATGAAAAGTGAGGCTGAATAGGTGGGATTGTATTACCTTCTCAAGTTTGTCATGTAATACAATCATATGTGAGGCAGGGGAGAAAACAATGTGGCACATAATGTCAGCATTATCTCTCCCAGTGAAATAGAAATTTAATACTCCAGTTGCCATCAAGGAATGTGGATATTGGTGACAACCTGCTGCATATCTATAAGTAATACCATTTGCTCTGCCAGCTCTTCAATCACTAAGGGTTTGGAAGACCGTACTTCTTCTGTGAATGTGAGGCTAACTTGGCACAACTCAAGTTCAGCGGGACTCATTTAATCACTTTTTCACAGATCTTAACAAACTTGTACATTGCATGTGCTTATGATGACCACTGGTTTTTTGGATTAGTGATTTCTAAACACGAGGAAGAACATGATGTGAAAGTGAAATTTATGCACCCATATCGAAAATCCCCATGTGATGAAATTGGTGGTATTGTAAAGCATTTAGTTGCCCGAGAGAGCCTCCAGAGATGTTCGGGAGATGCCTTAAACACATTGAAGTGTATTATTTAAATAATTTTATTTAAATTAGTATTTCCATTTATCCTCTAATGCACAGTAAGAGCCTAATGTATTTTGATACTAATTTTTCCATGAACTAAACACTTGAAAAATGGGTAAATTCCAGGAAAAAAGCATCATTTCACATTTCTGAGCCATTTGGATTTTTTTACCCTCAGCTGCCACAAGCAAAGTATTGCTATTAAAAAAAATTGTATGAACAAGAGCCACATTCACTAGGCTACATGTTTGGTCTTAGATTTACTGACCAATATTTCAAAAATATCCTCATGAAGGTATGGATACACTTATACTTATTGTCTTACAGTACGTGTCCAAAATCCCTCTCACGGGGGCAGAAAAAAAAGTAAAACCTGAAATACTCATAGTGGCAGTCAAAACACCACCATTTTTATTTCACAGTATATTGGAGCACATATTAACCTTCAATTTAAAAAAAATTGGATGAGTTAACTGCTCTGCCTTTTGGTGATAATTCTGAAAATATGAAGTAATGTTTTTGAGCTAAAAAAATCGGTTAATTAACAACTGTTGACATCATTTTGGCTAACATAACAATGCAAGGGGAATAAAAGACATTACTAAGGAAGCTATGCACTTGGATAGACAAGGGGTCAAAATTTCATTCAAATATATTATGTGGTTTCTGAGTTATGACTTTTTACCCTGTGCCCTGCACTCTGGAATTTGACTCCCACTAGCGCCACTTCTGAGCAAACATCTCAAACTTTGACTCCTCATATCTTGCAAACTATGAGAGTGAGAGAGGAAATATTTTACATGGGTCATTAGATAGGTGATAGTAGCTAGTGATAAAAATTTCATTAAAATCCGAGTCGGTGGGTGCCATGCCTGGGTGAACTGACATGGAATGACCCTATCATCAAATCATTTGAATTGAGAAATTTCTCAGGTACTTCATCCTAATGCACCTAGAAATTCTATTGCTCTTATCTTGGTCACACAGTTGTATCTAGTGACCACGTCATGCTTTTTAAGGAAGGTGACCACGTCATGCATTTTTTCAAGGAAGCTGTACGTCACCATCCCTTTCATTGCTAGAACATCAGAAAGGATCGCCAGAATATTAAAAAAGCATGACGTGGTCACTAGATACAACTGTGTGACCAAGATAAGAGACTTCCTCCCCGGGCCCAAGGACATCATTCCTCAGGAACTGTACGAAGGGGTATACAAGGTGCCTTGCTCCTGCGGGAAATCCTACATAGGGGAAACTTGCCGCTCCATGCATGTGAGGATCAAAGAACATCAAAGGGCGACCAAAAACAAACAATTTCAGCTCTCAGCCATCGCCGAACATGCATGGTCGGAACCTGGCCACGACATCAAATTTGAAGAAAAGAAACTTTTAGCTAAGGAGTGCCGATACTTCCCAAGGCAAATCAGGGAAGCAATAGAAATTCAAAAAAACACCATTGAATTTCAATAGAGAAGATGGATACTTCCTTCACAGCGCGTGGAAAAGAGTAATCCAAGAGACAGCCAATCAGATAGAAGCGCCCAGTCAAACAGCCAATCACAATGCAGCTCCCATCCAGCCTACGGTATATAAGCGAGGCAGAAACCAACAGCCGACACCTTCGACCTGAAGACGCTGGCAGGATAGCCAGCGAAACTGTTGTCTACGAACAATCTGACGTGGAAGGAAACCCGGAAGAAATGCAGAGATCAAACCATCGCCGCGGAAACCTACGTTCTAACAAGAAGGAGCGATTTCCACAATTTTAAATTTATTGGTACAACGGGTTTAGCTTTACAGCATCATCAGGTAGCAGATGATGCTGTAAAGCAAAACCGGTAGTACCAATAAATTTAAAATTGTGGAAATTGCTCCTGCTTCTTCATTATTATCACACAAGTCAACAGTGATGAAATAGGAATATTGCACAGCAGGGCAATTGATTTTCTGTCCACTTCTGGTAGTTCCTTGAAATAAAAAGTTTGGGTTCTTTTTGTGACATTCAGAACTGTGTTCTTTGCCAACACTGCACAATGCTATCTCTGACATGGCATGACAGACCTCAATGTGAAAAAGAGATGTTACAATGTAAGCCTAGCTATCAGTCACACTAACATGAGTTACTTAGTCTGAAATTCAACCAGGATATCACTAAGACAGCACCACATGAATGAGAAGCTAATTAACTTCACGTAGACTGAAATTGGAAAACTTTCTGATGGCTCTCTTCTGGCTTTACATTTTATACCATACTATTCAGTTACCCATTACTCATAGAAGATACAGCTTAATAGGAATAGTCCTGAAAGAACGAAATTAGCAGTACGTTGGGGAGTACATTCACATGATTGCCTTTGTGTTTCCTACTCTAAGAACCAGTAGCATACACTATAGTGAGATAATGCATGATCTAATATTGTTTAATCATGAGTACTAGCTTATATGTCCTCTAAATTGTGTAATTTCTAGGTGCCTTGAAAAAGAGCCTTTTTTTTCCCGTGAACATGAACGAGTATTTTTTTTACTAAAAGGAACGCCGGACTCACGATTTTTTTTCATCAGGATCTTTGCTCATACATTAGTGATTACTTTAAACTAAACCATGAGTCTGTATTCGCATGGCCTTTCCCTGTGGATGCTGATAATGAAAAATAGTGCAAGGGAGATTTTTTTGTAAACTTTATTTTTTTGCAGCTGAATTACTTCATGCAGTGAATATTTAATGATTATAGTGGGATCATTGTGGACCACTTAGCATTAGGAAAAAAAATCATGGCTTTTCATCTCACAGGAATGGAGTTATGGATGAAAATAAAAATCACCATGTGTTGCACGTTGCGGCACTTTAGGGGTCACGCCCAAATTTCAATTGCTCATATTGCATTAACAAATGACAATTGGAGGATAAAATTGAACACAATTTCTAATCATACCAAAATGTATGACCATGGTAAGTTTCATGAAAATCCGAGTCGGTGGGCGTCATGGCCTGGTTGATTTGAAATGGAATGACCCCTCTGTCTTGTAGGCGAGTGGATAATCCAGGCATCATTGGATTAAGTGTGTTTTCCTTTCCATGGCAACTTTGTCGCCCATGTTGGCGTGTGTGAGATGAATGATTACAACTGCTTACATTGTTATTATTAATGCTTCAATTTTCCGTTGCTCTTGCGTGTTTGTATTGAGTGAGAACGGATAGTGATTGGCTGTATAGTAATGACGTGTTGGTGTTGTTATTGAGTAACTGAAGCCAACATTTCATTTCAATTTCCCAATTTTTCCTTCCCTGAAAATAAATAAACGAGAATGCATTCTTTTCCAAAAAAACATCATCTCGTCAACACTAAGAACTAGTCGATGGGGAAAGGAGCCACTTTCAATCACAGCTTGGAGTTCATCAGAAAATGTTGCGGTGACTGTTATATCAACACTTGCAGATTCACCTGATATCGCCGCACTGAAAATACCTGCTCGCCGTTTAAAATCTGGAACCAACCGGAGCTTTCACTAAATGTCTCGGAGTGATCAACACCCTCGTCTTTTTGTACAGATTCACAATGCACTTTCCATATGTGTCGACCGCTTGGTTGAAGTTGGTGCGGCTGAGGTCACTGATGTTTTAACTTAGTATTTTTTCAGAATAAGGCATCGTGCGTTTAAACTTCCGCGCAATATCGCTTTTAAAGAGTTGGCTCCTATGAAATGGTATCTTTGGGATAAGTGTGTTTTCCTTTCCATGGCAACTATGTCCCCCATGTTGGCGTGTTTGAGATGAATGACTTTGATGAATGATTACAACTGCTTACATTGTTATTTTTTATGCTTCAATTTTCCGTGGCTCTTGCATGTTTGTATTGAGTGAGAACGGATAGTGATTGTCTGTAGCAATAACGTGGTGGTGATATTGTTGAGTAACTGGAGCCAACATTTTTCCTCTTTATTTAAGGATCGTTGCAAATTCATTGGATGGTGGCTCAAGGCGGAGTGGAGGAGGTACTTCACCCTTCTGTGGGCCTACCTGTACATCGAGTGTTCGGTTTCATCATGGTCATCATACTTTCTGGAGACTAAGTTGCAGAGTGACCCGAAGTTTCCACATTACTCTTGACGCTGGTGAGTGTAACGTTTAATCGCTGGCTTATTTTCTCTCTGGCCGCAATTGCATGTAGTGATATGAATTGAGCCGATCACAGTACGACTGCTTATACATGTAGGCAGTTGATGACTTCCTTGATCAGCTTTATGTACCCAACGGCATGGCATTTACTCATGAATTGGGCATTTTCTCCAGACAAATTGCAGAATAAAATTGAGGTATACACCTTTAACGTCACAGGGTGTCCAGTGGCTGGGAAAATTTGGATTATCTGGAATTATGGGTGAAATTTCCTGGAATTATTTATTATTTTTGTATTTCAAGTGCTAAAAGTATTGAAAAGTTCAAAGAAGGAACTAAATAAACAGCGGAAAACGTAAACAGACCAATATTTCTATGAATTCGAAATGACATTAGTTCCATGATAATGATGAAATATTTTTAAAATGTATGCGTAATGCTCATTTTGTTGGAGAATTTAAGCGGGAGTCTAACCTCTGTTAACCTAATCATTTGCTCAATGTTTCTGATGAAATACTTTGGGGCGGATCGATGTTCTGCCTTCGCTCAGCTCTGCAGAATTTCCTTTGGAATTTTCCCTTGAAATGTGGGAGGCGTGGTAGGCCGTGACACATTGCACATATAGCTAATGGTTAGGGGCCTTGAAGCTGGGTTGGACAACGTAGAAATGGTACTCAAAATTCACTCCACAGTCAAATGCCCAAATGGTTATGCAATATAGTACAGTGGAACCTCGTTAAAGCGAGTACGGGCTATAGCGACACCCCCGCTATTACGAGAGATAGCCGATGCACCGTCAATTGACCCTATGATAAGCGTGTTAAAAAAAATTCGTTTTTACGAGACCCTTTCGGTGTTGGCTCTCGCCATAGCGAGGGTTTCATCGCCGGAAGACTTTCATCAAGACTCCTTAACCTCTGTAATTGCTAGCGATCTGTTAGAAATGAAGTTAATGGAGTGCTCAGTCTCAAATTTATGTGGTAAACTGTCGTTCGATAAATATAATGATTGACAAACCAATGCTTTGCATGATTTTTATTCAGTGCGGCGCTTATAAATTGTTTGAATAGTTGGTCGTTATTTGAGTAAGGAAATTTAGTGATGCAAAAAAACATCGCCTTTCGCCTGGATTTATGCTTACGTTTATCGGAAAGATGTTTATCTGTCGCCGCACCAATCCTGCTCCTGTATTTCTGTTCACAACAGGTATATTGGCTATTATTTGCTCCACCTACGGTAAAGCGACAATTCGCTATAGCGAGTGTTTATTAGTGCACCGTGGGGTGTCGTTATATCGAGGTTGCACTGTAGTTGAATTTCAACAAATAAATAAGTGCGTAAGAATTCAATAGTCATGCAACATTCCATGGGCCTTGTGATAGGCATTGCGAAGTTTTAAGATCAGAAAAATGTTTAAAGTGTGTGTGTGCAGAATCAAGTCATCCGTTACTGGGATTTGATCTGTGGAACCTCAGATTCGTAGCATGACACTTTACCCACTACACCACCGGAAAGCTTGAGTTCTAAGGCAATATCAATGCCCAATATGTCGACTGTGCCCACTTATGTCCCGACGAGAGTAGATTCCATTGTAGGTGAGTCGAGGGTGAAGCATACTTCGGAGAATATGGCGAAGAATTCGTAGCTGGATCTTTTGTGCCTTGTCATAATGCGACGGGCATGATTATTTCCCTGGTATTAGGGAAATATTGTTTTTAAAAATCCCCTTGTTGTATGAACTAAAAACTTGTTGTATGAGAGCATTACGAAGGCAAAATTTTGGAGGACAAGTAGTTCCTGAACTGGCCGCTCTCAGATGCGAAAGAGCTTTGCGTTAATTTTTTCCGCCACTGTACTTAAATCATTATAAAAACTTTTCCAGAGGATATCATATGGTTCAGTCACATTTTCCATCATAGGGAACACACTTTTGCAGGAAATATTGGTAGTACTCGCAATATTTACTTAAGTGCAATAATACATTTAAATGTGTATTAAAATGTATCATTTCCAGATTAAAAAATTAATATTAGCTGCATTATTATGTTCATTAGTTTTTTTCCAGAAGGTGATAAAGTCTGAACAGGTTTTCGCTCCAGTACTGACAAAGACCAAAGTAATATCACAAACATTTAGGTGCGTTGCGGGAAGGTATCACAAGCCTGACAGGATTCCAATAAAGTTTTAATTTTAAAATTATTTACAAATAAAGGGTTCCCTTCAGAAAATAAGTGTGAAAACATGTACCCAGCATCACAAATCATAAGATCACACAGTTTAAATAATAATAAAAATATACAATTTTTTGCCAAAAAGTCTAGCCACAGGGAATTATCTCTAAAAAACTGTTAGCACAGAATAGGTGCTAGGCTATGAGCGCCGCCACGAAGCACGCTGCTTGCAGATAAGAGAGTACCAATCTAGCAGGTAGAGCTTGACTTAAATAAGGATTATTAATACCCTATCAAACAAAGGAAACTTTCTGACCTTAGGTAATTTTAATCGATGATTATTAAGAGATGTTTCCCTGAGCTCTGTGTTACATGCATGCATTGGTAATCTCAGACGATGTTTAACTCCTGACTACTCTTATAGAAACTAGGTCCCTGTGACGTCATGTGGAGTGGCATCGCATGGGCGCCAATCTGGCCTTTTTCAAATGAGGATAAAATTGACCATTCCCATTCGTCTAAACCTAATGTTAATAATTCGTCTAATGGGAGCATTATGAAGGCAAAATTTTGGAGGCCAAGTAGTTCCTGAACTGGCCGCTCTCAGGTGCCAACGAGCTTTGCATTAATTTTTTCCGCCACTGTACATCCCTGTTTTTTTTTTGCTCGGCTGGATGACGATTGGCAAAGAAGGATTTGGGGTGGGAGATCAGCTTGGCTCATGTTGGGTTTTAATTTTCTTAATCACAGTGGATTGACACAGTGACATTTCTTGACTGCTTGGAAGATTAAGTGGCATCCATTAACCCTTAGGCTGCTGGAGTCACAGTTTAAGCTCCATTTAGCAATCTTTATGGTTAGTGAAAGTGCCCCAGTGCAAGACATCTAAGGTCTGTTCACTTTATCTTTGCGGGTGAGCTGGTGTGACTTAACCGAGTTGGGGTGAGAGGAGGGAAAGTTCATCTACACGTGACTTTCCCTCTCCCAATCAGCAGACAGTAGGCTGGCCTAGCACTTCGGAATTTCAGTCGCTCTCAGACCTCCGTCGTGTCAACTTCGTGAATCTGCTAGCTGTGTTGCCAAATCTCGCGCGTTCTCTTGGTGCTCTTCGATCCTTCCATTTAAATCCAACTTATAACTTACTGTTCCTTATTCTTCCACTTCAATCCTTTTCCATCACCTTTCCAGAAAATTTTTATTCACCTTTTGCATTCCCATCAGCACTGACTCCCTCCCTCCACCTATTCCTTCTAAGTACTTTTCCGATCCCTTTATTACCAAACCCTAACCCTTTTCCTCAACTCCGTATTTACTTTTGGGTATTACAATCTATATAGTTTTGTATACCTCTGATTTAAAAGAGTAACATCCGAGCGTGGTTATTGAAGGCTCCAAAAGTAACTCCGAAAATATGGACACTGACGGGAGGGAAGACGAGGAGGTTGATTTATTAACCACACCACTCCAGCAATAAGTTACAAAATAAATTATTTAATAAAATACCTGTCGTGCTACTTTTCTCCATTCTTTTTGCGTCCTCATCCTCATGAATTCCCTTGCAATCCCCGTTTATCAGAATGTTACACTTACGTATGCCTTTCACCAGCGGTCTCGCATTTAGCGGACAATATCCTGGCTTCTGAGATGGGATTATCCTCAATCCCCTCTAATTAAGTAGAATTAAGTAGCTATACATTGCATGCATTGTTTCGCCGCCGGGCCCAAAATATCTGTGGCCACGTATGAGTCACACCTTTTCAGTGGGACACTTGGGCACCTGTGTACATTTGGCAACGTTAAGGTCGCTCCTGCTCTCTCTCTCTCGGTACTACCCCTTCCCCTTCAGCGAGGCCCCTCCCCCTTCAGCGAGGCCCTCCGATAGTGTCCGGGATCTCACGAAAGCTGACCCGCAGAGATAAAATGAACAGATAATAGCCGGCCAATTTCACTGTCTTAAGCCTTCTTCAGAGGCCATTCACCTTTTATAAACCACTGTTTTGACTATTCCTCAGTCTCTGGAGTGTGAAGTAGTGTGACTATATTTTGCCAAGAATAATGTATCACTTTTTAGGAGTCCAAAAGGAACCTCAAAATCTTGCAGCTAGCCATGATATATTTTTGTATGTCCCACAGTGGTCACATTGGTGGATGTCACTTATGTCCTTGTGACTTCACAGTCAACATTCAGATAATCTCTTTTTGGTATTCATGGGATGTCCTAAAAAGGTCCTGTGGGTATGTCTCCACGACGTCATATTTATAGAACATTTCGTTATCCGTGGGATATCCCATTCTGGTCAGTGGGAAATTGAGTCCATCCCAGGGACGTCACAATATCCTGGTGGGATATACCAGAGATGTCCGTAGGATGTCATTTTACTGTGTGGATTGACACTTGGCTATCCCTATGACGTACATGCCAAGTCATGGGATGTCCTAAAAAGGTCCTGTGGGTATGTCTCCACGACGTCATATTTATAGAACATTTCGTTATCCCTGGAATATCCCATTCCGGTCAGTGGGAAATTGAGTCCATCCCAGGGACGTCACAATATCCCGGTGGGATATACCAGGGATGTCCACAGGATGTCATTGTGCTGTGTGGGATATGATATATCACGTTTTTAAAACACATTTTAAATTAAGTTGTCCGTTAAATTAAAAAGAAATATATTTTATTTTTCCTGAAATTCATAGCCAACCTTTAAGTAAGCCGATAAGTTCCACTGATAGTGTCCGGGATCTCACGAAAGCTGACCCACAGAGATAAAATGTACAGATAATAGGTAGCAATGAAAAGTTTGGGCAAATGCTGCAGCCAGCTTGCAAAACATGTGAGAATGTACCAGCACTCCTAAGGGTTAATTACATGAGGAATTTAGGAGGGAGAAGGGGTCAAGTCGAACGTAATAGAATATACATTTTAAAATCAAGAAAATGATTTTACAAAAATAAAAACTGGAGATATGGTTCAAAAACTAAAACTGGTGATTTAATTTTTTGTTAAATGTCAATTTCCATTGTAAAGACCTGAAACTTTGGGGAAACACATAATTTTTTATGCACTTAGAGTGTAAATTTTATATTTTTCAAAATATCTGGGGCACTTTTCTCCGTCTTAACCTGCTAGACCATTTGCATTTTCTTTAAACGCTGGTCTGGCAGCAGGAACTCTAGAGCTTCCAAACTAGTGAAGAGCGAAATCACAAGCAAGAAAAAGCAGAAGAAATGTGTGCGGAACAGTTATTGCTATGTTCGTCAATTCTACATGTGATGAATAGAGTGGGGACCCCTTGCAGTTCGAACACCCTTCCTCTCCTTCCAACGGTGTCTCTATTGTCTCATGTGTGCAATCAATTGCCCCCAAAAACCTTAGGGATCCATCCAATGCACAATATTGAAAGATGAAATTGAAACATAAGCTCTATTTATCAGTTTCATTCTCAGAGGCTTAAGTTTAGGAAGCTGTTAAAAATTTAACATCAATATAAAATGATCATCATTTCCTTGATTTGTGGATGGCAATTGTCCTTAAAGCGTAGACTTAAGCCGTGTCCCAACTCGTTAGCCATTAGGCATCATGTATTTAGCCAGCCAGATTCTGGGCAGCCAACCACAAGGGAGCATGAATTGGGACATCCTTACGCAGGTGCTGCCATCTACTGGGCACTAGGCCAATGCAAAACAAGAGATAATCGGAATGATTTGAACAAATGATGAACAAAACCCACCCTAAATTGTTAAAATGTGATGTGTCAAGTGATTTTGAGTATTAGATGTCGGAGAAGAGTATTTAATCATAATTTTAGTATCTTAGACAAACTTTTTGTAATAGTAAAGTAGGGGTATACTTTCAAATTCGTATTTTTAGTTCCGTATTGTTTTGTTAAAGAGGTTTTAGCTAAGTTTGTGGCGAAATGTTGGCGTATATTCCTTTTAATTGGTTTGTAATATTTCAATCGTCTCTCAACCAAGTACTTTTTCGAATACCTTATATTTTAGCAATTTAATTTCTAGTTTTGTATTATTAAGAACAGGTCTATTTAGTCTATTCAAACGGTTACCGTCTTACTTGGGAATTATTTTCAAAATTTATTTAAAGTATGGTTTACGTACATAAATCAGGTTTCGGTATCATATCTAATAATCACTAAAGATTTTAAATGTTGTTACTTATTCCGATTCCAATTTCGGGACTTTGTCCAATAACATATAATAATAATTGTTTATTCTTACGGGTGTTAACCTAATGTACAAAAAGTGTTAAATAAGAATTTAGACATAGTGTTACATAATGAAGCATTATTTAACACGTTAAAAAAGTAAACGGTAGCAAAAGATAACATGTGATCGGTATAAAAAGTTATAAAATAACACATACATTCATAAGAAGCATACTAACATTAATTAGCATTAAAATTAACGCCGCCTTCTCATTAACTAATTTCTCCGTAATTCTTACACTTCCATTAACGCAATTTCATTATTATAAACAAAATAAAAATTAATAATTATTCGAACAAGTCTCAAAATATCAACACTACTTGCAAACAAGTACTATCCCTTGTTGACAGCCATGATGCCCTTTCTCCTGAAGACGCTTTGCACGCTTTGAATCATGGGAAAAGTCGGGCGAAGGATGCACTCCTCGATGCCTAAATCTGGCGGCCGCGTTAGCTGCCTAAATTCCCTCCCTTATGCTGGCTAACGAGTTGGGACATCCTTCCAAGATGGCATCATGGCTAAATCCTGGAATTGGCATAGCCAAATGGCCAATTGGGACACGGCTTTACTGAAGATTACACTACTGCCAAAAAAAATGTCTAGCCCTACGTTTCTTTCATGTCATCTCCTTTCCCAGCGGGGAAAAGTTTGTTCAAAAGATATTTAAAGAATATTCTCTAGTACAGCATCTTTAGTGCAAAGAATGTTCTTCATGAAAGTCCAAAGAATCAATTAATGGCCCTCTATCTGAGTTTAAAGAACATTTTCCTTAAGTAGTGCAAAGGATGTTGATAGGATATTCATCTTGTACTACCGTTGGCCGCATCATGCTGTAAAGGTTCAAAGTTTATTCATAGTATGTGCATGTTGGTGGACCTTCATCAGACATTTATTTTGCATGTTCTTTGGATATTCATCGTGCACTACCTCCAGTTAGATCATGCAGAAAGACAGTTCAAAGTTTATTCATTGGATATGCATGGTGGTGGACCTTTACCTGACGTGGTAGTTTGGGCTTAAATTGAATAGGCATCATGCACTACCTGACAATCTTATTTGAGTACCAACTTGGAGCGTTCATAATAACTATTCTACATTTCTAGCATGATATTAACAAAAATTTTGAAAGAACTACCACACTAATAATCATCGTCTGACATTTCATTCTCTTATATTTCACCAGGTTATTTTTTATTTTTTTAATATTATTCCCAAACCTCCGAATACAGCTCTCATAGGCCATTTTAAATTGGGGTATTCAACAAATTCAACAGTGAAACGTACACGAACAGCCATGCCCCGGATAAGGGAAACTTACCCAGGCGGGACTCGAACTCGCGACCTCATGTTTGGCAGGCGAGGATTTTACCCCGCCACCACCGAGGCCGGCAAGTTAGACCAAGTAGTGCGAATAGGGTAGTTTCCTTCATCAAAGAAAACGAAAGGCATTGATTTCGATTCGTTACCCACCATTAGTGTATTCATAATACACAAATTATTTGGTTTTTGAAATACCGGTTTAGACGAATGGCAAGGGTCAAATTTTATCCTCATTTGAAAAAGGCCAGATTGGCGCCCATGCAATTCCACTCCACTTGACATCACAGGGACCTAGTTTCTACACGAGAGGATATGAGTTATACATCGTCTGAGGTTACCAATGCATGCATGAGGCACAGAGCTAAGGGAAACATGTCTTAATAATCACCTATTAAAACTGGCTAAGTTCAGAAATTTTCTTCGTTTGATAAGGTATTAATAAACCTTTTTTAAGCCAAGCGCCACCATCCAGCAAGGTACACAGCTATCCGCTAGCATCCTGCGACGTATCAGCGCTAAGCCTCGCCTCGAGGTCACCTCACCGGGCGGGAGGGGGAACCAGAAATACGACGTAAGGAGATATTTCCCGGCATTCATACTTAAGCGTCGCGTTTTCGCGCGCTTGAAAATTTTCACTTTTCATTTAATCGCGAAAAATAGATGTTGGCATTTAAAAATCTAAAAGCGTGAAATACGTACTCCAGGAGTAATAATCTTTCGATTAAAGCAATAAAAAAATATTAGGAAACCACCCTATTGAAATCGAAAAGCTACATTGTGAAAGACTGTACGACTGTACTTTGAGTAGGAGTAGCGGGTGTTCTTAACACTTTGAGTGCCGGCTTCTAAATTTAAAACCATACTGAAAAATCCAGCCATTTTTTACTATATTCGTACATTTTTTAAAACATTAGCATAAAAAATATATTTATATCGATGTGCATTTCAATAAAAATGGACTTTGCTCTTCTTTATGAATGAGTTGCATAACATTTATTGCTAATTTTTAAGCATATAATTTAACAATGAAAACCTACTGCTTTTGAAAAATAAAAAAGTTGCAACATATGATGTATCGCCATAACATGCATAATAATTTTTTTAATACGCTCAATTTGAACTATTTAAAGCATGGAAATCATAAAAAAGCATTGTTCCAAGCAAAGCATTATAAATCCTGGATGACGAAAAGGGTCAATGCACCCTCAACGAACGGTCCATTGGCCCAAAGAATTTTCACACTAAGTGGCCTAAGATGAGGATGCCAGTAGCTACAGAGGAATTACATCCTCAAGACATAAAGTGAACTCTTTTTCCATCGAGCTGTTGATTTTTGAAATAAAACAGGACCTCTAACAAGGAGACTTTGCCTAACTGATGTGAAGAAAGAAGATGAAACCTTTTTTATTTCAAAGTAGACACTTAGATAGGAATACTGTTGAAGGATTTTGTCCAAATACGCCCGGGTTTGAGAGAAAAAAGAATTTGAAAATTTAAAAATATGGTTACCTAGAATATAATATTAAATTTTTCGCTAATTGTTCAAGGCCGATTTGGCCGAGTGGTAGCGAGTCGAGCTTCTATTATGAAAGACCAGGGTTCGATACTCGGAGAGAGTGAATTTTTTCACCACTGCCACCTCCTCCATTTTTTGTATATGTTTTATATAATGTTTTCTTGTTTTTAAATTACGTGAATAGGATTTTCATTGGTTATGCATTAATTTACCTATCTCGAGCAAGGAAGAAACGGAAGAGACTCTCTTTTATGTGGTGTATCATATATCATGAGTGATAGGAGGAGACCCTATTTTTTTAAGTATGTTGGTTAATATTGATGTACAGGCGGTCCTCGACTTTCGTACAATTCGCACTTTCGTACATTCAAAATTGACACCTTTTACTCGACTTTCGTACGCTAAATTCGGACTTTTGGACGTTGGTCTGTAATTTTTTTAAAATTCCCGCGGTGTTTATTGCGCATCCCAACATTCAATTGTTTCAAATGTCAGTATCGGCAGTATATACGAACAATACGAACGTATATAATGAAGGGAATTGTTGGTAATTCACTCTAATCTAGGTGATTTATTTGGGAGAGAGACTGCCTGCTATAGGCTCCTTTATCAAGAGAAGAAGAAAGCCTTCATTGAAGATATTTTTCAAAAGAAGTTGACTAGACATCATCGAATAGCTTTCAATAAAACTAGTAAGACCTTTCTAATTGTGTTTTTTCGTTTGAGTGCTGTTTAATTCGTGTAAACCTTCAGCAACGATATTGCACGAAATATCACCCGAATTCCGTTTGTCTTTTGTCTTTTTTGAATAACATGCGGACCATGCAGAATATACGCGATCACGAATGTCACCTGCCAAATATCGAATTTTGGTGTAAAAATTAAAAGGTATCCAGAGTGCGGGTTCAACAAATACATTTTGTTATGCTTCTTGATATGTCCTTTTATTTATAGTGGACGTAATAAGTGGAATGTCAACTTAAACGCCAAGAGGAAGTTTCACTCGATAGCCAACGGAGTTCTTGTTTTTTAAACTTTAATTTGCACTTTCTGCCTATTTTCGAAAGAAATTAGATGATTTGAGGAGTTTTATTAACATATTATTAAAATTAAGTCAATTGAAATGAATTCCGTGAAAAAAAAAGTTTTAGTAGTACGTATATTCCGCTCTTTTGGAACGTAACCCCTAATTAGTATGGAAGTCAATGGTTCGACTTTCGTACATTCGACTTTCGTACAAGTTTTCGGGAACGCATTGTGTACGAAAGTCGGGGACCGCCTGTATTCATGTTTAATTTCTGCTGTAATGCCGTATATACTCATGTATAGAATTTATTCAGAGGAAGGCTAAAGTTTGAAGGTGTTGGGGCCGCGACAGTACTCATTTTGAAGGCTTTAAAATAATTCCTTTCATGTAATTCCAAGTCATTATTTAATGGGACAAATGTAACACCTAATTTTGAGTGGTTTGTTTTGGTTTTTTGTGTGACGTAATACTATCAATAATAAGTAGCAGAGGTGGAGTGAGGTAATTGTTGTGATTGTTGACGGCGCGGGAGGAAGTGAAAAGAGGGGAGTCGGATTGTGATAGTTATGGCGGACGGGTGTTCCCTTGCTCCCGAGTTTGTTTTATCAATAAAATATTTGTAAGTGAAGTGAAACTAAGAGAAATTAATTAAAATGTTACACTTCATTTTACGATTGTAGAACAACGGTTGAAAGATTAAAAGAAAAATGGATATTTCGATCATATTTCAAGGTCAGTCACGCGCAGACATGGCCACGGATTTATCTGCACACGTATATTCAAAGCACTATTATTGGTCCGTGTGCCATGAGGACACATTGGCCTTTAGCCCGTTCCAAAGCCGGAAGACTGGTAACCAAAGTGTTCATTAACACTTGTAAAAATTCAGACACTTCTTAACTTCCCTGGCACCCTGGTCCCTCCATTTTCCCACTCACAACCTTTCGCCGGAGCTGAATTTGGCAAACGATATGTGACGTTAGGAGAGATAGCACTTTCATTTAACTTATCCAAAAAGGTTTTTTCCCTCTCAAAATCAGGCCATTAGGGCAATGCTTCTCCTCCTCCTCCGTGCCCCTGGCAGGCCTTTATTTGAGAACCATTCCATCCTCACACTCCTGTCCTTGTACATAATTGGCTATACCTTATTTGTCGGACAAAAACACCTAATATTCTCCTCTCACCATGATCAGGGTTCCCACTCAACTGTAAAAACCTTAAAACCGTGAATAAGCCGTGAATTTCGTCTTTCGTGAAAAAACCTGGAAATAGCCGTGAATTTCGTCATAAAACCTTAGAAATCTCTCAAACTTGATTGTAGATCTACGATAGACAGATTAAAAGAAAAATTCATGCTTCAATCATGTTTGAAGGCCGAGTCACGTGCAGTTACTGCTCACTCATTTTTCTGCAGACGTGTATTCGAAGCGCATTTATTAATAGGGTGGTTTCCTATTATTTTTTTATTGCCTAAATCGAAAGATTATTACTCCTGGAGTACGTATTTTGCGCTTTTAGATTTTTAAATGACGATATCTATTTTTCGCGATTAAATGAAAAGTGAAAAATTTCAAGCGCGCGAAAACGCGACGCGTAAGTAGGAAAGTCCGTGCGCCGCATTTCTGGTTCCCCCTCTCTCCTTGTGAAGTGACCTTGATCGAGGCTCTGAGCGCTGATAGGACGGAGGATGCTAGCGGATAGCTGAGTACCTTCCTGTCTGGTAGCGCATGGCTTAAAAAAGGTTTATTAATACTTTATCAAGCGAAGAAAACTTTCCGACCTTAGCCAGTTTTAATAGGTGATTATTAAGACATGTTTCCCTGAGCTCTGTGCCTCATGCATGCATTGGTAACCTCAGACGATGTATAACTCCTATCCTCTCGTGTAGAAACTAGGTCCCTGTGACGTCACGTGGAGTGGCATCTCAAGGGCGCCAATCTGTCCTTTTTCAAATGAGGATAAAATTTGACCCTTGCCATTCGTCTAAACCGGTATTTCAAAAACCAAATAATTTGTGTATTATGAATACACTAATGGTGGGCAACGAATCGCAATCAATGCCTATCGTTTTCTTTGATGAAGGAAACTACCCTATTGGTCCGTGCGCCATGACAGCACATTGACCTTAAGCCTGCGATTGACATTAGACATTAACCCTGGCAAAAAATCAGGCACTTCTTCACTTCCCTGCCACCCTGGTCCCACCATTTTCTCACTCGCAACCTTTCGCCGGAGCTGAATTTTGCGAACGATATGTGACGTCAGAAGAGATAACACTTTGATTGCTGCGTTTGCATTCACGGGGTCTGTCGCGTTTTTTAAATTTTTAGTTAACCTGCGGCCGATGATCGTTACGCGATCATTATTTCTGCCTAAAATGGTTTACCTTTAAATCATGAATTTGACGACATTTTGACCGTGAAAACCTGGAATTAACCGTGAATTTTATAATTTAGACTGAGTGGGAACCCTGATCACGTAGTCACGGGGTATCTCGTTGGTATGATAAGTGGAGGTTTTACGATATAAAGAGGTTCACTACAGAGGTTTGCCTATAGGGTCATTCCACGTCAAATCACCCAGAAATTTTCAAAATGACACCCACCGACTCGGATTTTGATGAAATTTTTGTCACTAGCTACTATCACCTATCTAATGACCCATGTAAAATATTTCTTCTCTCACTCTCATAGTTTGCAAGATATGAGGAGTCAAAGTTTGAGATGTTTGCTCAGAAGTGGCGCTAGTGGGAGTCAAATTCCAGAGTGCAGGGCACAGGGTAAAAATTCATAACTCAGAAACCACATAATATATTTGAATGAAATTTTTACCCCTTGTCTATCCAAGTGCATAGCTTCCATAGTAATGTCTTTTATTCCCCTTGCATTGTTATGTTGGCCAAAATGATGTCAACAGTTGTTAATTAACCGATTTTTTTAGCTCAAAAACATTACTTCATATTTTCAGAATTATCACCAAAAGGCAGAGCAGTTAACTCATCCAATTTTTTTTTAAATTGAAGGTTAATATGTGCTCCAATATACTGTGAAATAAAAATGGTGGTGTTTTGACTGCCACTATGAGTATTTCAGGTTTTACTTTTTTTCTGCCCCTGTGAGAGGGATTTTGGACACGTACTGTAAGATAATAAGTATAAGTGTATCCATACCTTCATGAGGATATATTTGAAATATTGGTCAGTAAATCTAAGACCAAACATGTAGTCTAGTGAATGTGGCTCTTGTTCATACAATTTTTTTTAATAGCAATACTTTGCTTGTGGCAGCTGAGGGTAAAAAAATCCAAATGGCTCAGAAATGTGAAATGATGCTTTTTTCCTGGAATTTACCCATTTTTCAAGTGTTTAGTTTATGGAAAAATTAGTATCAAAATACATTAGGCTCTTACTGTGCATTAGAGGATAAATGGAAATACTAATTTAAATAAAATTATTTAAATAATACACTTTAATGTGTTTAAGGCATCTCCTGAACATCTCTGGAGGCTTTCTCGGGCAACTAAATGCTTTACAATACCACCAATTCCATCACATGGGGATTTACATGGCTTATAGCAAAGAATGTCCATGATGACATTAAGGAGAAATCCTGGTAATGCTTGCAAAGATTGAGAAATTTTTTGCAGTTCTTGTACCGTCCTGCACAACCATCACTAAAGTAACTCAATTTTTTGACTAAAGTAAAATTTTCCTTAACAAAGCAAAATATTATTCTTTGGGTTTCATAAACAAAAGCTACATCATGCTCCAAATAATCTGACAAGATGCATAAACTGGAAATAATAAGCTGTTTAGTCAGGTGATCTAGAGTATAAATCACAACAGGGTGTACCGTACAACTATCACTTGTCCTGTGATTCCCTTGTGCCTCATCCTGGATAACATATGAGTAGTTCTCACTGAAGTCAAAGAGAACAGCTGCTTCATGGGGTCCAGGATTTTCTTTCATTTTCTTAAGGTAGTTTGCCTGTACCTTCGTAATAAATCAATGGGGCGCCAGTTTTTCCACTCTTTCAATTTAAGTTGATAGGTACTCATCAAATGTCACCGTGAAGTTCACCAGTTGATATCTGTCACTGGAAACCCACTGACTGTATGAAACTTCATCTCCGGGGTCACATTCTTCAAACTTTTTCAGCAGTAAGCTTTTCAATTTTTCACGTGAAGGACACTGAGAGCAATGTCGCAGTGTACAGTCCCTATTATTTCTAGAGCACATGAAATAACCAATTAGATCCTGGCTTGTTTCCTCTATATTACAGGCACTAAGCAGTAGGTTGACATTTTAATGAATTGTGCAAAAACACTGAATGCGTTCCAGGACATCCTGCTACCACAAACCATTTTGGACCTAGGTTGCAGAATTTAGAAAAGCCAATTTTAATTCTGGGGAAGTCAAATTTAAAAGTGGAATACAATTCCTTCAAGTTAGCAAGTAATAATCTCTTCTGAACATGTACATTTTTGGAGATACTTATGGAATCTTTCTTTCCAGGCATCATTCTTGAGTACTCATCACTTTCATAGAAAGTCCTAACTAATTGTAATATTTTATTTTTGCCTTCCCTTTTCTCAATTCAGGTGCAGCTAATTTTCCATTGTCTCTGAAAAGTTCTCTTGCTTGGCGGGCAGTGTACTCACTCACATGAAACTCTTCCATTACTTTCTTCCTGCTCCATAAAGTTGGTACCAATGATAACAGATGTACCTTTCCTTGATGGGTGCTTGATGTGTCAACTTTTTGTTTGATTAACCCGTCAGCGTCCAAAGTTTTTTTTAAATTCACACATATTTCACTTTTAAAAAATATGATACATATGAACTTCACACAAAGAACACAATTCAAACTGACTGAATAATGGAGGAAACCTTCTACTAAGTATGTGCACCGACGTGTATGCTAAAATTCACATATTAAATACATTGCCGGAGCATTGGCTCAGCACTGCACTGGGTGCCCTATGGCACCCGTGGGCGTTGACGGGTTAAGTCTATGAGCACATCTATATCATGAACTTTCTGAAGTAGTTCTTTTGGCAGTTTTGGGTCATCCTTTTCTGGAGATAGTTCTTTATCAAGAACTCTTTTAACTTTCCTTTTAAAATTACTGCATGCTGACTCTACTTTCCTTTTAGCGTAGGTTGACCTTCTGTGAGATGATATGCCATGAAATTTTAAAGGTGACTCCTCTATATCTTGCAGCGTTCTGTCAAGTAGCTCAGTTGATTTTTCTTGGGATACTGTTGTTTCAAAATTCAAAATACTATCATTGCTGTCACTATCTACTGCTTCAACATCAGAAAGCTCATTTCCAAACCTGGAGTGTTTCTGTACTTCCTCCCTACATGGCTGGCATACTTTCATTCCTGGCACTAAATTCCGAAGAGTTGGGATTTTACAGGCCTTTTCTGCAAATTCAAGACTTAAATTTCTCAGTGATTTTGATATTTTCTTCTTGTGGCTCTTAAAAGGATCAAGACAATATATTTGGTAGGTTTCATACTTTTTCAAATAGTATATTCTGCGATGTTCGCAGACATTGGATAGGACTTCCCCAGGTACACCACTTCTGAGAGATAACAGCTGTTTTTCAAGCATACTCATGATCTCAATTTTGTTCAGTTGCACCACTGGTGTGTAGCTCTTTTTGAGGCAATCAGATGCAGTTACTTTTCCAATGCTGCACAGTTCAACAATTTGCTCATTTTGAAGCATAGTGGAGACACTAACCTTTTTTAATGTCGAAGTTCACAATGAGCAGCTTTGCCTAACTCATAGCACACACAATTAATGTACAGGTAAAAATACACTGATCGTACACACAGAATAAACTTGGACACCCATGGAGCATCTTTACACAAGAAGACTTGGCAAAAGACTAAAAGTGGTACCCTAGAATCTATTTTGATTTATCATGCCCTCACTGTGATACATTGTAACACTTTATTCTTCCTAGAGGTTGGACTTAATTCTCTTATTCCTTGGGGAGATGGAATAACATTGAAAAGTGAGGCTGAATAGGTGGGATTGTATTACCTTCTCAAGTTTGTCATGTAATACAATCATATGTGAGGCAGGGGAGAAAACAATGTGGCACATAATGTCAGCATTATCTCTCCCAGTGAAATAGAAATTTAATACTCCAGTTGCCATCAAGGAATGTGGATATTGGTGACAACCTGCTGCATATCTATAAGTAATACCATTTGCTCTGCCAGCTCTTCAATCACTAAGAGTTTGGAAGACCGTACTTCTTCTGTGAATGTGAGGCTAACTTGGTACAACTCAAGTTCAGTGGGACTCATTTAATCACTTTTTCACAGATCTTAACTAACTTGTACATTGCATGTGCTTATGATGACCACTGGTTTTTTGGATTAGTGATTTCTAAACACGAGGAAGAACATGATGTGAAAGTGAAATTTATGCACCCATATCGAAAATCCCCATGTGATGAAATTGGTGGTATTGTAAAGCATTTAGTTGCCCGAGAGAGCCTCCAGAGATGTTCGGGAGATGCCTTAAACACATTGAAGTGTATTATTTAAATAATTTTATTTAAATTAGTATTTCCATTTATCCTCTAATGCACAGTAAGAGCCTAATGTATTTTGATACTAATTTTTCCATGAACTAAACACATGAAAAATGGGTAAATTCCAGGAAAAAAGCATCATTTCACATTTCTGAGCCATTTGGATTTTTTTACCCTCAGCTGCCACAAGCAAAGTATTGCTATTAAAAACAATTGTATGAACAAGAGCCACATTCACTAGACTACATGTTTGGTCTTAGATTTACTGACCAATATTTCAAATATATCCTCATGAAGGTATGGATACACTTATACTTATTATCTTACAGTACGTGTCCAAAATCCCTCTCACAGGGGCAGAAAAAAAGTAAAACCTGAAATACTCATAGTGGCAGTCAAAACACCACCATTTTTATTTCACAGTATATTGGAGCACATATTAACCTTCAATTTAAAAAAAAATTGGATGAGTTAACTGCTCTGCCTTTTGGTGATAATTCTGAAAATATGAAGTAATGTTTTTGAGCTAAAAAAATCGGTTAATTAACAACTGTTGACATCATTTTGGCTAACATAACAATGCAAGGGGAATAAAAGACATTACTAAGGAAGCTATGCACTTGGATAGACAAGGGGTCAAAATTTCATTCAAATATATTATGTGGTTTCTGAGTTATGACTTTTTACCCCGTGCCCTGCACTCTGGAATTTGACTCCCACTAGCGCCACTTCTGAGCAAACATCTCAAACTTTGACTCCTCATATCTTGCAAACTATGGGAGTGAGAGAGGAAATATTTTACATGGGTCATAAGATAGGTGATAGTAGCTAGTGACAAAAATTTCATTAGAATCCGAGTCGGTGGGTGTCATGCCTGGGTGAACTGACATGGAATGACCCTATAAATTTACATGTAAATCAGACGGGACCGTAGGGGTGGTATGATGCATGGAGGTTTATGATGTAAAGAGGTTCACTACATAGAGGTTTTACTGTAATTTTAACTATAGTAGCTGATCGTCAATTTGGAATTATGAACTAAGGAATATCTATCACAAACAGAAATTTTTCTAGAATTTTTCCAAGTGACCATCCATTCCATTTCTAGATGTTTTCCTTTACCCAGTGAAATAATGTCCAAATGATCCGTTAAAAATCCTCGAGATCAAAATTTAGGCTTCTGAGGTCATCCAAAAAAATATCATGTTTTCAGTATGGACGTAAGTCAATGGTGAATCAACACGATGGCAAAAATAGCATGTGTGGTCTCATTCCGTGGCCTAATCCCACATCTGCGGGACGAATTGAGCCGGGAGAAGTTGCTTATGCGGCGTGCAAATCAAAACTAACCCAACTTGTATCTCAGTGGGTTTAAATGAATCATTGTTGTACCTTGAATAGCTATTAGCTAAACTCTGCCTGGTGGCAGGCATTTATTTTTAACTGAACAGGAGCTAATGTAAATACCCTCGAAGAATAACTCACGTCAGTCGTCACATAATCATTAAAGCCAAATTCAAAACATGAAAGATAAGGCAGTTCCTTTTGACTCAGGAATGGCTTCTAACCATTATATCGAAGTAAAAAAAGTGTCCAGTGTTGTTATCAGAAATGGGAAAGTAAATAATTCTGTGAAGACAAATCACGTGGCTTGTGAGTTGAAGTTCCCATCGCTGAATTTACTGAAGAATGACGACAGAGAAGCTATGCCCGGTAGATTCAACCTACTATTGCTAAAATTTCATGGGGAAATTCTTTTTTAGTTCGTAAACATTATAGAGAGGGGAGATTTTTCCAGGCTCTTAATCTATTTTTGTTCACTCATCACTGACGACAGGTGCGCAGTTAAAAGAAGTGATCTAAGCACCGGAAATATCTTAGTTACAGAACTTAGGCTGGGGGCGGCTCCCCCGAGACAACGGGTATTCCCAGGGAAAAAAATGGCATGCCTGTAAATATATTTTACATCATTTTGGCACTTAGAATTTAACTTAAAGCAGATGCTGCATATCAAAACTAGACAATTGTTTTAAATACACCCATGCCTCGTATAACGCAAGGCATGCGTTCACTGGGGTCTTTACGCAATATGAATTTGCGTTATACGAGAGCGTTTTAACATTGGGGAGATAGGGATGCATTCCTGGTAGCATAGGTGTTGGGTATCGAATTTCCTGTAAACCATTTATATTCCCATGAATAGCCTTAGAAAACCTTATTTATATAAATGTTTATAGTTTAAAATATCTTGAAAGATAGTAGGCACGCATTCAAAGACTTTTATTCACGTTAAAAAAAATTTGTCTGTGCTTTTGAAATTTCCTCCTGTCGTGCGGGTGGGCTAAAATCTGCTATCTCAAGCCTTCGTAGTGCATTGCCGGCAGTTGATGATTTTTCAAACCTGTCTTAAAGCAATTATTGTGTTACCCAGGCCCTTATTTTGCTCATCGAAATGACAGGCAAATGCTACTTCGAATGCCATTTCATAGCTAGCGGAGTTTATGAATGATAAATCATTTTAATTTGAAGTCCTCCGAGGCATTAGCAGCTACGTGAAACAGTCTTTAAAAGCCTTGAAACCTGACCCAGGTTTTCCTTCCCTGAAAATGAATGAATGAGAATGCATAATTCTTTTCCAAAACAATGTCATCTGGTCAACACTAGTTGAGAGGGAAAGGAGCCACTTTCAATCACAGTTTAGAGTTCATCAGAAAATGTTTCGGTGACTGCGTCTTCAACACTTGCAGATTCATCTGATATCGCCGCACTGAAAATACCTGCTCGCCATTTAAATTCTGGAACTAACCGGAGCTTTCACTAAATGTCTCGGAGTGATCAACACCCTCGTCCTTTTGTACAGATTCACAATGAACTTTCCGTATGTGTTGACCACTCGGTTGAAGATTGTGCGGCTGAGGATGCTGATGTTTTAACTTCGTCTCTATTCAGAATTAGGCATCGTGAGTTTAAACTTCCGCACAATATCTCTTTGACGCTCTCCATCTTCAAAGCAATCAACCTCTTTCAATTTCTCTTCTAGGTTTATGGTTTTCCTTGATAACTCCTTGATTTTTCTACCTGCATTCCTATTTTTTGCCACTTTTCCCTTGGTTTTTACTTGATTGGATACTTTCCAGCTCTATCGAAATCACCGTCTACTGTTGCACTGTATTCCTGTGACGCAGAGGGCCTAAGACTGCCGGGAGGGAATGAAGCCATTGTGTTTGAGATTCTATAGCGGACCCTTTTCTGTGTTGATGCTATTCATTCGCAACTCAGCCACCGCTCCATTTCTCCCCCGTGAATACCGATGACCTCGAAGGCTTTAGCGTAGACCCTCTACCTGGAAGTCAATCGCCCGATAACCTATGACAGCAAAAATTACTTCTCAGCCAGTATTGCTTAACCCCTCAAGCGCGGCGGGCATTTAATTAAATCCCATCTCAGCGGCCGGATGAGATTTAAATGACTTCGCCTTTTTGGCATTGTATCATTCAATAATTTATATCTTTCATAATATACGATCAGAATCATTGAAAATTTTAGTAAACTTGCGTAATATAATGCGCTACTATATAATAATTTTTCGAGCGATTTGAAAAAATATTTATTGTTTTAAGTATTTCCTTTTATGAACTAATGAATAAATTCTCAATTTTGAAAGATTTTAATTTGTTTTCGAATAAGCTACGAGATCTCTAACATTCCATGCATTTAAAAAAAATGCAATTACATGATATAATTTAGTTATTTGGGGTTGAAAATGTCATAACAGATTGGATACTTTCGATAGGATTACCCGTTTCGCCGACTTGAAAATTTACCACTCCCCCCACTTCTCTGACTTTGTTCCATTATTAACGTATCATTTCATTTAGGTAATCACGTGCTAATGTTTCAAACGTCAATATGTGAAAAATCAAATAATTTACCTTAGAAAATCTGCTTTGTGTGACATGATTTGAAGCAATCCAAACATTATCCCACTGCACATTTTTCACACCAGTACACGCAGTCTCCTCATTTCCCATATTAGGCACAAACTGCACACCTCCTTTGAGACTTTGATTTCTTCCCAGCTGCAGGAATTGTCTTTAGGAAATGTATTTCTGTAAGTCTTGGTACTAAATTGTGTAATGAGTGATGGCCATGTCCAAACAGTTCGTATGACGTTGGATATTTCAAAAATATTACCTCGACCAATGGCACGCGAAATGATAAGTCAAATTTTTATACGTGTTTTTCCTATGATCAACATATGAATTTAGGACTGGCGCATTCAATAGTGTCCTAAATAACTTCATACACCACTTGTTATGGCGTTTTATTTCCATTAGTTACGAATGCAATAACAGGTCCTTGATATTCACCCCACCAATGAATTTACTATTACCTAGCACACAAACAGACTTCCGAGTCTCTATTTTGCCTTTCAATACTATTCCCATTTTGTAGGATCCCCAATTACAAAAAAATACCACTCACAGGAAGTACACCCTATGAGAATTTCAACACACTGCCTGAAAGAACACCACACAGCATGAATGACTCTAGTGGACTGAAGCTTGTGGTTTAGAAGCTCCCTCAAGAGACGAGAAAATATCTCGAAGGGGCCCTGGTATATGCTGACTGTTTAGATGGAATCTTATCTTCGTTGATTACAGTCCAGAAAAAAATATAAAAAAATAAATGCAGAGCGAAGCACATGGCCCCTTCGCCTAGGACGCTAAGGACTAACGAGGCGGGCCAAACACACTTGGGGCTCGAGGTGACGACAAACAAGGAGAAGTCGGAGAGAAGGCATTCAGCCTAGAAGATACCATATCTCAAGCTAAAGTAGCTGACCCTTCTTGACGTCTCCCAAGCAGAATAGGCGGATTTTTTCATGATAGAACAGTTGAAGGAAGGCGTTGAGTTTTTGGACCGCAGTCGTCAACGCGCTGGTTTAAAACGGAATTTTATCGGAGCATTTTAAAAACATCTTGAAGGTATAAAGCCGTTATGAATATTTTATTGGAGAGGAAAAACATTTCTTCAAATGATAGAGTAATTAGTTTTAATTTAACATGCAATATGTGGCGGAGAAAAAATATTATATACAGTAGGTCCGGAAGCGTACTGGGTACGCATGACGGCGGCATATGAAATTTAAAGGGTGCGTACTGGGTACGGATGACGGCGTTGAGGGGTTAAAAAAAACTCATTTCCACTAGCACCATGCTTCATTAATGATCTAAATTAACTATTGTCATTTTGTTATGGAGACGAGATAAATTACTTCGGTAGGCCGGCTATCTGGACCCAATGACAAGTAATACTTTTGGCCATTGCACAGCAATGGATTTCGATTAATACATAAACAGAAAAGAAGATTTGAGGCAAGCAATAATATTAATATGCGTAAAATGATAGAAATTTCGTGTGTACTTAGCGCAAGTTCACGTTTTATCACGAGAGCGTTTAAGATATTTGATTAGGCTACACTGCGTTGCAGTGTTTCCCCGAGGAACGAATTTGCGCTATCGAAATTGCGCTATACGAGGCATGGGTGTATTTCTAACTTTTTAACTACAAGCAATCCCTAAGTTCATCCTCTATCTCTATTCACAATGTATGTAACAACTTCTATTGAAACTTGGAAATATATTACAAAAATATCATCATCATATGCAAAAGGATTACATGTATCCCCAATCCTCCTCCTTTCTAGATGAAATTCACATCTTTTTTTATATATCTAGCCAATTCCAGTTGCATCTGCATGTAACCCCTTGCAATATTCTTATATTTCTTGAAACAATCGCTATATGATCAATGACACTTCATAAATTTCTTTTATAACTCCATAGGTGTGCATCGTCATTTTTATGGCCCGTGTTATGATGGCCTCCTAGGCAGGTCATAATATACGGCCTTTAAGCCTTAGCCTACCGCTTCACTCATGGCCTTTCGCTCAGAGGAGAATTGCTCAAAACCATAGGTATGTCTGGAGGCCGTAGTTACTGTCGATTTTGACTAATTTTTGAGGCAAGCAATACTATTAATATGCGTAAAATGAAAGCAATATCGTGTGTACTTAGCGCAAGTTCACCTTTTATCATGAAAGCTTTAAAGTGTTTGATTAGGCTACACTGCGTTGCAATGTTTCTGGCCATATGATTTGTGGAGTAACCTATCTGAAACACCTATTCCACACAAAAATCTAATGCCACACTTCATGCAGCATCTTATTCAGGGGTAAAGAAAACTTCCCCCAAAAGGTTTTTTTCCCTCCAAAATCAGGCCATTAGAACAATGCTTCTCCTCCTCCTCTGTGCCCTTGGCAGGCCTTTATTTGGGAACCATTCCATGCTCACACTCCTGCCCTTGTACAGTCGGATTCAAAAGTATTGCAACAAATTGAGCGGCGCCACTTTCGCCGCAGTTTGGAAATCAAGTTTTGGTATTTTCTATTGTACTAGTGGGAGGGAAATTTGAGCGACATTCCCACCTCCAGCAGTATTTTTATAACAACATTAAAGGGAAATGTATGAGGGATATGTGCAATGTTTAACACCACATATATTGTGCAGCTCGTGCTACATAATAAATCTATGTCCAGAACGTCAATTTACTTTCTCACGTGAAGTTTGGCCATCGAAGTATATTGTCTTACAATTAAGGCTGAAGCAATCAACGATAGCGAACATAACGTACATATAAAATATCCACTGCATTATAACAGCAACTAATGCAACTGAGTGTTTAAATTCAGTTTGATTTAGTGACACTAGAAGACTGGTTCATTCCCTTGTATGACAAACCTCGTCATGAATCCAGTTTGGAGACAACAAATGAGATGGACTAGTGCAGGTTAAGGAGAAGACTTACCACAGTGGCAATCTGAAGTCGGTGATTCAAACCTCTCCAGACTAATTGTTTTTTCAGTTATATAGTATGGCAGTAACATTTTTTATCCACTTTAACGCATATTACCGTATAAGCGCGTGTAAGAAGCGCACCTTTTTTCCCAGAAATTGCCGCTGAAAATGGGGGTGCGCCTCTTACACAAATGTCTTATCTTCCCCCCCTCCCCTTCCCCGGTTGCAAGTACAAGGGGAACTCAGTGGCCTTGGTTTTCAGCGTGAGTCAGTCATATGAAACCCTGGGTCAAAAACAAGCGGCAGGCAGGGGAGTTTCTCCCTTAGTGACCTGTTTTTAAAATGCTCCTGTTTGCTTTTCTTGTAAGCATCGTGCCGTCACGTTGGTACCCCAGAGGTGAACACGGAAAATATCGCTTGGGGTTTTTTGCTCCGGAGGGCGCGCTAAATTTACTGCCACGAGTGGGCATCCCGCGGCATTTATACTGCATATAGTAATCACTTATCAAACATAGAGAAACGCATAGATTTGAAGGACATACCAGGTTAATAGTCAACATCTGCCGAGCAATTTCCATTATGCTGAGGACCTGATTTTTCAATAATCATCTTCAGACGCTAATGTGAGAATTTTGCGACTGAAAATTATATTGGTGTCAAAACCTGCTGTTTAAAAAATTCTAACGAGTGTGTTCATTGTTGGACTAAATGGTGGATAAAAGAAATCGGAAATGCTTATAAGTGAAGAGGGCTGAAGGAGTGGTCGAGGGGAAGGAGCACACTCCCTCCCCTCCGTATTTCAAGCTACCAGGCTATGAGCGAAGGAGCAAGGGATGAACACGTCCGATCTTGCATGTGACGTCGTTGCCTTTAAAGCGAAGGGGCGACGGCGCAGTAATGTGATGTACGCAGTCTGCATTGCCTGAAGTTTCTAGTCCGTCTTGTGCGTCTTGTTTGAATGCGCTTATACTACGCTTGTTTCTTCTGAAATTGTGCTGTTTGGACTATGTTGAATATTAGTAGCCTTATTTTAACTATAAATCTTTGTGTCAATCAATTAGATCTCAAAAAACTTAAATGCTGTCAGATATACGTTGCGTTAGGTCTCATTCTTTTTAGAACCTCGTGCGTGTCATACAATTGCTGAAAGATATCGAGATATCTTTGAGCTCAGTAGGTGACTCACCTAGCATTTGACCTCCAGAAACTAGGAGAATTGAACCTGGTAGACCGAAAAAGGTTAGTTGGTGAGATGGGGTAGGGATGAAATATGTTTCCATTGTTCCCTCGCAACTTGATATTTTCCTATTTTCGTGTGGGGCCTCGGAAAGGAAAAAAACGGCAGAGGCATTGGCTGATGGAGGACAGTGTATGGCTCCCTTAAATCTACGACGTGGTTTTTATCCTATGGCATTGAGATTGCCCCAATTGTTGTCCAATCTCTTGGGAAGGTTCATGCTATGTGCCTGTCGTGTTTTGCCTTAAAATTTTCCACGGCTGCAATTCTTCTGCAATACTCCTGCGAGAGCTTGTAAACAAAATTGTTTGTTAGTAGGACAAGCATCGTAGAGCTACGGAACATGCGAAGAGAGGGTTGGAACTCTTTTTACTCCCTCTTATGCCGCTAATACCGCCGCAGTTATCAAAAATTCCTCTTTCAATTAGCATTGACATGGCAATTATTATTATTATTATTTGAGTTTATGCACTTTCTCAGCTGATTAAGTGGGCGTGGTTGAAGGTGGAAAACGAGTTCAATATGATTGTGGGAGTTACAAATGTATTGTTAACATTTTTTTGATATCATGCTTTTGTCACGCATTTTGGTTGATTTGAGCGAATAACTCCTGTAAAACGGAGCAGTTTGACATTCTAACAAAATATTTCCTCGACTGGGAAATGTGGGAAATTTGTTTATTATGAGTACACTAATGGCGGGTAACGAATTGTAATCCATGCCTTTCGTTTTCTTTTTGAAGGAAACTACCCTGTTGATTGTCACTTGTTTCTCTATTTGTTTGCAGGCTCCCATGTCTTCTGTTGCTTCAAGTGTGCCAGTATCAACTGTCAGTGCCCAGGGCTCAGTGGCATTGCCCTCGTCTTCCTCTCGCTTTGTGGGCATTGGAACAGTAGGGGTGGCAACGGCCAGCTGGCAGGTGGATCAGTTGGGTTGATGGCCCCAGGAATGACTGCACCTGAGTCGCAGGAGTGGAAGGATGAGGGGACGAAGGCAAACCCTAGACGTCCGAGGCACTTAGCACGTTGGCTAAAAGGTGAGGTCGTTGTATAGAATGCATTTGGTGCCCCTCTGCTCGGCTCTAGGCAGAGCTGGGCTCATTATTCACGCGTAACACTTGTTGAATATTGTTATGTTAGTGAATCCAGTTGCTGATGATGGCAGTACCATCTTCAGCAGGGAGATGATAGAGTGAACGCATCAATCTAACATCATAGATGGATTTCGAGGGATGGAATGTATAGTATACATGTTACGTACACTTCCAGTTAACTTTGCATGTCAAAACATTTTTTTTTTTTCATTTTTGACATTTTAAATTGCGAGCGTGCTGCGCCTGCTCTTTTCAATGCAGGTCCACAGAGGGATAGGCGCGTTTCTAATTTTAAAAATGTAGAAAAAAGAGGCAGGGTCTTATGTACAAATTTAATTGGAATGTTCATGTATAAATTGAGGTCAGAGGACCTCTTTATACACAACATTGGAAGTAATTACACTATCCTCTTTTAAACGCACATGATGACTCATACTTACGTATCAACAGGAGACTTGAATGTGGAATCAGCCGCATTTTGATAAAAGTTATTTAATGAATGTAAGATATTGTTGCAAACGAACAAATGTATCAGTTTTTGCACCGTAAACGTCAGCAATATTTATAGTTTTTTTAATTATTTAAAAGCAAATTTTAGGAAATAAAGCAATATTTAGGAAGTTAGATATGCCGCCGCATATTCTCTGATAAATTCAGTGCATTTTGGTACCTCATTTGTAGAGTTTGGTTGCATATAAGTTGAGAAAAAGGTATCTATACAGTAGAAATAATAAAGAAGATTGTAGATAAAAGGTTTAATATAGATGATTGGGCATGATAATCAATCCAAACTACCACTATCGTTTGTAAAGTAATCAATTCATGAATACATTGATGTAAACAATGTTCTGTCATTAGTTTTTGCTTTTAATCTTGTTTGTAAGGAGGTGGCCCATTGAGATTTTTGGCTGGTTCCATTGTTGAGGTAAAGTAGGAATATTAATATTTGAGAGAGCAATATTTCTGGGCTCACACTCAGCAGTGAAAAACTTAAAACCGTGAATAAGCCGTGGATTTAGTCTACCGTGAAAAAACCTGGAAACAGCCGTGAATTTCCCCATGAAACCTTAGAAATCTCTCCTAATTAGTTGTAGAACTAGGATTGACAGATGAAAAGAAAAATCGTTGTTTGGGTTTCAAGGCGGAGTCATGTGTAGACACTGTCCACGCATTTATCTACACACGTGTATTTGGAGAGCAGTTATTGGTCCATGTACCAAGATGACACATTGGCCTGTGACCGGAAGACTGGTAACGGGTAAAGTGTTCATTAACCCTTGCAAAAAATCAGACACTCCTTCACTTCCCTGCCACCACACACTCATTTTCCATTTTCACACTCACGACCTTTGAGCCGATGTCCCGCAATCAAATTTGCATCAAAATATTTGGACAAAAATTTTGATGCAAATATTTTGATGCAACTGGACGGGTGTCCCACGATGCATCTCATTTTGATCAAAAACAAACGAAAGACGATAATTATGCAAACAAACATAAATACTCTAGTAATATAAACTCTATGCAAACAAATTGGGAAACTTGTGGAGGTGAAGGATTCTGTCTATTTTAGCGGGCGAAATTGTCTGAACAGGCCTCTTGAGCATTAAAGAGGCGAAAAAAAGAAAACAGAAGGAATGCTGAACTTGGCCTTGGCTGGAAAGGGGGTATGAAAGCGTTGGAATAAGCATGCTAAACATGTTGGCGAAGGAGTTGGTCGCCGATATTCCCGATGTTATCGATAATAATTGACGATAAGTGATGATATTTTCATGTCCCTTATCAGCAAGGTTGAGGGCAGAGTAAAACGCCAGGATACAAACGTGAGGCAGTTTATTCCCGCGACGAAAATGTTATTAATAAATGATGGACATTGTGGTTAAGAAAATGTTATGAATAGTGCTGTAAGCATGCATTTAAATCACATTTTTTCTCTCATAATCTAGCAGTTGGTAACATAAGGTCCTGTCGCGTTTTTTTTAAATTTGTAGTTAATCTGCGGCCGATTATTGTTACGTGATCAATATTTCTACCTAAAATGGCGTATCAACAGACCGTGAATTTGAGGACATTCAGACCCTGAAAACCGGGAAAAAACTGTGAATTTTATAATGTAGTGAGAGTGGGAACCCTGCTTGCAACCTTGCCCCGAACTAGACCCTCCTAACTGTCACCAAACAACTTTTGGCACCCGGACTTTCGGTTTATCAACCTACAAACTAGGTCACGGAATGCATCTAGTTCGTATATCGATGACTTACTGTACTCAGGAAGAATGAACCATCAATTGCGTCATGCCACATTCTTCTATTGAGAAATTGAAACGAATTTTCTTGCTTTCATATATTTTCACGTAATTTAATCGCGGATATTATATTGCAAATAAAGACAGGGTTCCCACTCAACCGTGAAAACCTTAAAACTGTGAATAAGCCGTGAATTTCTTCTTCCGTGAAAAAACCTGGAAAAAGCCGTGAATTTCATCATAAAACCTTAAAAATCTCTCAAACTTGATTGAAGAACAACGATAGACTGGTCAAAAGAAAAATAAACGATATTTCAATCATGTTTCAAGGTCATTCACGTGTAGGCAATGTCCACACATTTATCTGCACACGTGTATTCGAAAGCGAAACTATTAATTGGTCCGTGTGTGCCATGACAGCACATTGACCTTAAGCCTGCGGTTGGAAGACATTAATCCTGGCAAAAAATCAGGCACCTCTTCACTTCTCTGCCACCCTGCTCTCTTCATTTTCCCACTCACACCCTTTAGCTGGACATGAATTTTGCAATTTTGCTAACTATGGGGGTCATCATGAGAGATAGCACTTTCATTGCTGCGTTTTCATTCAAGGCATCTGTCACGTTTGTTACATTTTTAGTTAACATGCGGCCGATGATTGTTACTTGATCAATATTTCTGCCTAAAATGCCTTATCTATAAACCGTGAATTTGATGACATTTAGACCGTGGAAACCGGGAAAAAACCGTGAATTTTATAATTTAGTTAGAGTGGGAACCCTGAAAGAAATGAAACTTTGTAAGGTTTACTGTTATTTAATTATGGGCACGACCCGGGTTTCGTAACTTGGTTACATCGTCAGATGACTTATCTTGCATGCATCATACATTTATACACAAAGTACACAAGTAACAGTGAGGACATCTATCGGAAAGTAAAAGGACTGGTTGAAAGGGCGGGGATGAGGGTTAAACACGGAATGGAATAGGGAGAGGGGGGGGGGGTAAGGGGGAAAGGGGCAGCCTTGATTTGGGACGAGGATTTTTCCTGTGAGGGTAGGTATCTGACCAGCCAGGGGAGGGCGGGGTTAAAGTGGGTGAGGAGACGAGAGCTAAAGAAGGTGGCGGTGTTGGGGAAGAAAGAGAGGAATAGCGGGGTACATTGAGTTTTCTAGATCAAAATAGTCTATGGAAGGTCGTTGAGTCCGGCTGTGGAAGGTGCTGGTATGGGTTAATGATTTCCCCGAAGGACATGGGTCACTGGGGAAATTTTTAGTGAAAGCACTGCGTAGTATTCGTTCTTGGAAATAAAAACGGCACACAGGTGGATAGGCACTTGAAATTTAAAGGTCACTATATTATATGCTATTTTTTTTACGATTCACAAAAGAAACGTTCATATGAACTTCGTGCGAAAATTCCACAGATTGTGCATTGCGGGTGACTCCCGTAAAGTTATCACCGTGGCTAGTCCTGGTAGACTTAAATTCATATGAACTTCGTTATTATGAACCTGTGCTTTTTCGGTCCTGTGAACTTTACAACAACGAGAGTCTTCTGTATTGATGAATAATCATCTCCTTAGTCTTCTGAGTGTTCCACTTGGCTTGATTGAAGCTGCATAGTTTTTTTTAAAGTTGCAGTTAATCTGCGGCCGATTATTGTTACGTGATCAATATTTCTACCTAAAATGGCATATCAACAGGCCGTGAATTTGACAACATTCAGACCGTGAAAACCAGGAATATCTCTTGGGAAGGTTCATGCTATGTGCCTTACTTGTTTTGCCTTAAAATTTTCCACAGCTGCAATTCTATTGCAATACCCCTGCGAGAGCTTTTAAACAAAATTGTTCGTCAGAAGGACAAGCATCGTAGAGCAACGGCGGCTGCGAAGAGAGGATCGGAACTCTTTCTACTCCCTCTTATGCCGCTATTACCGCCGCAGTTATCAAAATTTCCTCTTTCAATTGATACTCGGCAATTTTATAAGGGGTCATTGCCCACTTTAAAAAGTGGTCAGGGAGAGTGCGAATGACAACCTTGGATGATTCAGACCTCAAATCTTCCTCTCACCTACGGAATGGGTTACTGAAAATCATCTAGTTCTGAAAGAGGAAATTTCAATAACTGTCGAAATTCCAGGCATACGTCTGCAACACCGCATGATAGAATAAAAAAATGCGGCCAAATTTTTTTTCTGTATAGCTTAAATCCTCTAAATAGGGGTGTGCCTCTTACACGTGTGCACCTCTTATACACGCTTATACGGTATTTCACCCACATGTCACATGAAATGGAGTGTACACTCATTGCGATGTCTGTGAACAAAGCTGACATTTTTGACATTGAAACTAGGTTGAGTGGATTGGTCAACAGGGAAGAGGTTGGGGGAAAGAAGTTCTCTTCTCTATTGACCAATCCACTCAACCTAGCTACCTTCCTGCCTCCCTCTCCTAGCCTGGTATAAAAGGATGTGATGGACCTCTGTAGAGTTCACCTGATGATGTCGTATAACATTGAAACCATGGTCGTAAATTTGTGAATAAATATTAATGTGAAAGCACAAAGTTCTTCTTTTTAATGTTAATTATGAATCGCTTTCACCAAGTTACGCCTCAAACAATCAATTTTAATTGAATAAACATTACTTATGGAATATTGTAAACATAAATAAAAACCCCTCAGAAATCCATACATTTCACCATTTAAGACTATTTATCATTAAAAAAATTCTGGGGGAGAGCACCCACAGCTCCCGTTTACCCTGGTGGGTATTACACATCCCCTAGGCTCCCCAGTGTTAGACGTACCTAAAACCCCAGTAGCCTTAATTCCTAGCTGCGTGCTTGACAGGTATTACAACTAAATTCTTCATTTTGTTTAACTTAACTATTCATCTGAGGACATCCACTTTATTTGTATAAAAAAATTCTTCTTCATTCTTGCCTACTTCCCTGGCAGGTTTTAATTCCTGGAAACAATCTTATAATAGTGGATGATTTTTCGGTGCTTGAATTAATTCACCTTGTCTTATTGTGATTAAACTGTTACATACTTTAAGCATTCTGCCGACTTCAATCCCGCAGTATTCTCTTTTACAGGATCAGGCTGTTTATTCTGTTGATCCTTAATTTAATGATTTTCCATCCCATGCTTTCTATAATAGCATCAAAACTATCCAATAGGGTAGTTTCCTTCATAAAAGAAAATTAAACACATTGATTGCGATTCCTTACCCAACATTAGTTCATTCATAATATAAAAATTATTTGGTTTTAGAAATCCCAGTTTAGACGAATGTTAATGGTCAATTTTAACCTAATTTGGAAAAGGCCAGAGTGGCGCCCATGCAATGCCACTCCACGTGACATCACAGGGACCTAGTGTCTATGCAAGTAGGTAGGAGTTTTACATCGTCTGAGATTACCAATGCATGCATGAGGCACAGAGCTCAGGGAAACATGTCTTAATAATCGGCTTCTAAAGCAGCCTAAGGTCGGAGAGTCCACCGTCCACCAGCCCGTGCCTCTGTTGTTTTTTTCTTTTTTTTGTTTCCAAAATCACACAGGCCATAAATCATTGTCCTCTAAGGAAAATATCAAATTATACGAGAATAATTGAAGCGTATTTCATCCCTACCCCGTCTCACCAACTGACCTTTTTTGTCCTTCCTACTTAAATTCTCCATTTCTAGACGACAAACGCTAGGTGAGTGACTTTCTGGGCCCGAAGATGTCTCGATAGCTTCGACAATTAGATGACATGCGCGAGATTTAAAAAAGAATTAGACCAAACGTGATGCATTCCTGAATATATATCTGTTTATTTTTCAGCTCTCATTGGTTGCCACTAAGTTCAGTAAGTCCTCGTTCTACGTCACCCCGTTTAACGTCATTTCGCGATAACGTCACCAAAATTTTGAGACCGTCATTCGTTTATCTTCGCACCTATTTATTCGTTATTCGCACCTATGCTTCACGATAACGTCAAGTCATTTAAATTTCGCGCAAAAAAAGATGCGAAATGGCGGGCGTTTCAGGTTGTTCGTTTTGTGGGCGGTAATACAGTCAGTCTAAGCAAAGTGTAAAACGGTGTTTTTACTCTTAATTGCGATTACGGTTTTAGCAAAAATTTCTGCTAAATGAATTCTTGTGTAGGTGCGCAAGGTTTTACTTGACATAATGGTTTTCAGGAACCTAAAAAGTGATTTCAAGGCATTTTTCTGTGTAGAACTCGGAGTTTTTGTTGTCACTTTTTCGCTGAGTTCACAATAATTTTGGTTCCTGTAACTGCGACGATGTTTCAGCGATGATGATGCCTAGGCGACGCTCACCCGGGCGACCACTATAGCGAAGCCGAAAAGCAAATGCTGGAAGATACAAAAATGGAGATGGATTTACGTCACTGCTGCTATTGACGTCGATGAAGACAGGAACTCGTATTTATGCGATAGTTTGGCATTCCCACCGTAAAAAATGCCCCAGATATGATACGCTAACATCTTTTTCGCGCAGGAATTGTGAGATCTAGAAGCCGATATTCACTTTTTATATTGTTTCTTATGGGATCTTATGCTTTGATTAATGTCATTTCGTTTATCGTCACATTTTTCAGGAACGGTAAGTGACGTTAAACGAGGACTCACTGTTTTCTGTTTACAATTAGACTATACTAATATGCAACATTGCCCAAACAGCACAATTTTCAAAGAAACAAGCACAGCATTAACCTGTCAAACAAGTAGAGATGGATTGGAAACGCCAACTGCATATGTCACAAAGCACGCCCAGCTTCGCTTTGAAGTCAACGACATCACTGAGGCAAGATCTGACTTGTTCATCCTGGACTCCTTCATTTGTAGCTTCGTTGCTTGAAATATGGAGGGAGCATTCTGCTTCCCCTCCACCTCTCCTTTACACGCTTCTGCTGCCCACCCCTTCCTCATGCTGAGCGGTCTAGCACCTCGTCGCTATTGACGTTAATGCTGTTTTTTTATATACTGTAAATTGTGTTGCTGATCGTGCAGTTGCAATTGAATTTAATGATATATTGATAAAATGTCTTTCATGGTGTAGAAACATTTCTATTGAGATATAGAGAACCAATGTGTGCACTGTGGCGGGAAATTATTGCGAGGAAGTGCTAAATCCACCTCACCATACTAAAGCATTTTTGGGTGATACAGATATTGGTATGCGATGAGAAAGTGACAAGATTCGGGGGAAACGTGCGTGAGGAAAATTTGAATTCAGTTGATGCCAGTGGGGTAGCCAGGAACTTCGTTAGGGGATCCAAAACCAGGGGGGAAATTTTTTAAACAATAGGGTACCAAGGGGAGGGTTTCAAACTAATTTTAACACCCTTCACAATCGAAAAAAACTTCATTTTTCAAAGAAACCTATTGTAAATTCATGATTTTTCAATGTTTTGTTTCCTTTCATGAAGGGAAGTAATTGTGTTTTTATATTTCAGGGGGTCAAGACCCCCCGGACTTCCCCCTCATTCTATGCCATTGGTTTGAGGTTAATCCGAAGATTTTACCTATTTTCATTTCCAAACCCAAGCGTTACACTTTAGGTCCTGAGCATGTAAAGAGGTTTTTTAAAAACAACTTGAAAGCCTATAAAGATGAATTTTAATTTATATAAATATTAAAATGTGCATGAAAATCTAAAAAGCATTCCATTGATTGTATTTACCCAGAGTTAACTTGAATAATTACCTTGTTAAATAGCAGGAATTTGAAAATTCATTTGGATCCGAAAATATCCGATCCAAAAGATCCATCTCCAAAAAAAAGACTCCGTCTCCGTCTGGCGAAAAATCTAACTCTTTGTCACTCCCTACACACCTGCTCCCTCCGTTTTCCCACAAACAACCGTTAGCCGGCCTTGAATTTTGCTAACAATTAGTAGGTGACGTCATAAGAGATGGCACTTTCATTGCAGCGTTTGCTTTCAGAGCGTCTGCGGCGTTTGATAAATTTTTAGTTAACGTGCGGGCGGTGATTTGAACGTCATCAATATTTCTGCCTAAAATGGCCTATCAACAGAACGGGAATTTGACGACATTTTGACCGTGAAAACCTGGAAAAAAACGTGAATTTTATAATTTAGTTTGTAATAATATAATTTAGTTTGAGTGGGAACCCTGTCTTAGGTCTCTGTATTCTTATGGACAAAATATTATGGGCCAAGATCACCAAGATACCAAGATCCGTTACTCTAACATGCTCTCCGAGATACAGTGGAAGCCCAATTTTGCGAGTACGGGATTTTACAAGAATCGCATTTTTGCGAGTGATAGTCTTTGTACCGCCAAATGGCCTACGTTTAACATGTAAAATAAATCGGATTTAGCGAGGTCAAAAAGTTCCTTCCACTGTGTACGCTCGGTTTTACAACAGATATTTCTTGAGGACAATGCACGGCTGAGCAAGCATCGGCTTTTATGCTTTGTGTTATCTGTTTATTAAACTAAAAATATAAGATGCGTGTCAGATCTAGAACACCTAAAGCCAGTTTTGTCCAAGCCATGGTCCTTATATACTGGTTGCTAATATCCCAACATATTCCGGCTCGGGAGTGTTCCCTGAGATTCCGTTTTCACCCCTCAAACCCCTCACACGCCTCTCCTCAAACACAACTCTGGGCACAGTGCGCTGTCACTAGGGGAAATATGGAGCTAACTGTGCTTTCGAAAGCATATACTGCCGCTGACAGCACAGTTAGTTCCATATTTCCCCTAGTGACAGCGCACTGTGCCCAGAGTTGTTTGAGGGGAGGCGTTTGAAGGGTGAAAGCAGAATCTCAGGCAACAATCCCGAGCCGGAGATTAGCAACCAGTATATTGTAAGGGGTGCAAGTTCTTGCCCTTGGTGTCGGGAAGCGAATAATCACACACAAGCATTTGAAGTTTTTAACCCAAAGTTTATTTCCTTTTAAAATCCCAGTTTCCCAATCAATTCAATAAATATACATAAAGTAATAATGAATTTGTGCATCTAGAATAGCCAAAATTTAGAATATTACCAATGTCTCGGGAAGAAGAGGAGCTGCTGGTGATGGCACGGGTGGATACCGAGGCGCTTCGGTCCCACGAGCCATACGGCCCACGCTTCGACTGCAACTGATGGCTACATTGCTGACTGACCACTGACGAGTGCCCAGTGACTGAGTATGAGTTACTGAGTGAGTCCGTGAGGGCGTCCTGAGTGCGTGAGTGCCTGAGTGCCAATAGCATCTCCACCGTGCCATTATATAGGGAAGTGGAACCAGGATGTTTTCGTCCAAGAGGAAGGGGAGAGGAAGATTAGGCGTTCTTGAAAGTGAAAAGGTGCAAATCCCGAGGCATAGTTTGTCATAGCTGGCTATTCTTAGACGTCACACAACAACATATTTTGGAAATGGAAATCTTCCATTTCCGGATCACTACAATATAAGGGCCATGGTCCAAGCATTTTAGTGATTTACGGCCTTGAGTACGCTCAATGCGCTCCCATTTTACATTCCTCTCATGTTACGCCCAGCTATCAATGGGAGGGGAATGGGAGAAAGAAGACAGCTGAAGAGGGAGTTACTTCCCCATCCTCTTTGGCTGGCTTCTTCGCTATAATACTATAGGCTTCGTCTTAAGCATGGGAACTTACATTGTAGTGAAACCACCTCCATCTTTTCCCATGTCAGGTTTGGAAGCTGAAAGCGCATTGTTGTAGTTAGATTTGCACCCTTACATTGACTTTCGACTTATGGAAAGCTAGAGCAACGTTACATGTCGCTGCATGATGTCCGGCGATGTATATTGCGATGTTTCATTTATGTATAGGAATGTAGTTCGATGAAAACATCATCAGCTATTGCCACATAGGATAATCACAATTTCCGTATTTCTCCGAATATAGTCACCCTCTGAATGTAGTCCCCCCCCCTAATTTTGAGGCTTCAGTTTCGGGAAAAGTTAAATAAATGCGTTTGAATATAGTCCCCCCCTTTACTTTTACCTTGGGCATTTTTGGAAAAAAAGAGAAGACTGTATTCAGACATATACGGTATTACCAAGATGGTAGAATAACAATCAAGCATAGGTTAGGGAGCGAGGAGCTCAGAAATCAATTGTAAACAATTTTTTTTTTCAGCAGAATTACTCTGCTGATAGCAGAAATCCAAAAAACCCTTAGACTACAGTATCTATTGCTGCCCCAACAACGGATTTCACTCGAGAACGAATTGTCTAAACAAATGAAGGCTGAAATAATTAGACTGTTTCAAATTTATTATGGTGAATTTTAATCTCAAGTCCTTCGTATTTATCTTCAATAATAATCAGAAACCCTTGAGAAAAAAATGTGAGATGTTGATATCTATGACGCGAGGCTAAAGGTATCAAAATGACACGAAACGAAACCGACAGCAACCAAAACAGGTTTCTCACGGTTCAACCGGCTTATCAGAGCAACAGAGTCCAAAGATTAGTAGAGGACCGGTAGAGACTGCCTTAAAGCTTCAACGCCATGCGCTTCCGGTAAAGTTACAGAATGAAAAGGAATCAAAGATTGTTCTCCGAGATTAAGACTAATGTGTATGAATTCATGAAATAATTATTTAATTTTAGCTTTATTATTTGTGTCACATATGTTTTAATAGAGTCTCACCGTTAAATTTAAGACTTTGTCACAACATCACTATGTCCCCCCCTCAGCCAATCAACACGCTGACCCCACTGACCAATGAGAATAACACGTCGAAAAATCATCGATTGAACAAATAAAATCGACAGCGACCACATATCAATCTATAGTCGTCGAATCGACGAAGATTCGACGTAGATTCGATGATTCATTTCTCACTGGGTCCTCACACCCTCGCCTAGTCATACAAGGTTGTCACATGCATGTGGAGCTAATAAACAAGCCTGAAACACCAAAACAATCCCTTTCTTCGAATCACGAAAACCAGGGATTGCTCTTTTGGGTCCATCAAGGTCATCATCCCTTCCGGCTCCTTTCTTCGCAGAAGAATTTTGTTTATGTGCATGTAACGTGGGTGTTTCCCTTTCTTACCTGGCAACCTTACCCCCTACCCGGAACAATTATCTGCGGCCAGACTGTATAGTGGGGTGAACTCAATGCCCCCGATCCTTTAAGCACGATCCAAGGCAGAGGGCTGATGGGGCCTCAGCATTCAGCAGAAGAGAGCGATTTTCAACCACTTCTACCATCCCTTCGACTTCAAGCACCCAATCATACGGCAAGGGAGAGTTGGGATGTGCGTGGAGGGGCGGAGTGTACTCAGTCTCAGGGGCGTGGAAGTATTGGGTGGTTTGAACGAGTGCATCATTATGGGGAAACATAAATATTTGGGCATTAAAATTATAGACGAGTGCGAAAGTAGCTGGACTTGAAAGACTGATATCCGGAGGCGTGTCGGTATCTCGTAATTTACGTAATTCATAGTTCATATTAAAGAAATATACAATTTGTGCTGTAGTGACCGAACAAGGAAGAGTTAGCAGCCAAAAATATTTGTGGCAAGGGGAACATCCACAAATGGAATCTGCACTATTCAAGTGGCGTTGTCAATAAAGGTCTGCAGGACAGCCCATAAACGGTGTGATGTTGAAGACAAAAGCTGAATATATTTCCAATGAAGAGAAGTGTCTTTCCAAGATATATCTTCGACCACCGAGTAATGACGTATTTCAGCGAATCTTTTGGCCAATTTTCTCAACTGACTGATGTATTGGTTAAACTTTCGAAAACTCGACAAAACTGATATTGTCGGCATGATGTACAGTGGAACTTGGTTAGTACGTTCCTCCTTAGTACGTTTTCCTCCTTAGTACGGCGATTTCCCTCGGTCCCGGTACCATCCGAACAAAATACAGGTAAAAGAATTTGGTTAGTACGTTTGAAAAAATTGCGCTTTCCTGGTTAGTACGCTCAATTGCTTGCCGTGACGCAACCCGCAATTCGTTCTCTAGTGTCTTCTTAAGGGTCGCAAACGTCTGAATTCATGATTTAATTTATTATTATTAGCCATTAACATTCTTCCATTCATTCCACATCTCTTTCTTCTACCGTAATTTATCCAAATGCATTTCTGAATTCTTGTGACGTGCTGAATAATAAAATGCGGCCATTTTTCGGGAATGTCTGACTATGAAAGACTACAGCCAATAAGAAGCCCCAATTTTCCCCACCCAGAGCTCCTCACCTTCTGTTGCCTTTGGAGCGCTTGGGAGTGCCCACTGCTGCGCACGAAGTTCGAGTGGGAATTTGTTGCTATTGCACGAGTTATCATGATGAAGAAATGAGTCTTAACGGTATTAGACAATTCCCACATTATCTAAAGCAGTACTTCTCCATAAACTCGACGTCGTACGTATTTACTTGACTACTGTTGCGGGAGCAGACGATCCTCTGGATCTCCACGCGAAGCTTAGCTTAAAAATACTTGATCTCGGAACGAAAGCAGACGACATTAGACAAATTTTGAGTGTAAATTTCAACTGTTTAATATAAAATTTTCTTGTAATTACGTCGTAATCTAATAATCTTGCGTGTCATCAGTCGATATATCGATCGATTTTACAATCGAAATGGTATCATTCCAGAAGCGAATGTCTACGGCTGTTGCCGTAATTTGAAAGTCAATATAATTTTGCCCAATTTTTATGATGTTTAAAAAACCAGTTGACTTACTCCGGGTTGTTGTTATATTCTCCGAGTACGCTGTGAGAAAGAAAAATGACTTGTCTTCGCTTGTCTGAGCTTCACTCGTCCTCGTTCTGTAAATATATATAAATCACGGGAGATAGACGCGGTAATCATGAAATCGTCTCCGGGATGTCCATGAAAAATTGCTATTTTTATTCAGAAAAGGGTTTGTTTTTCATGGTAGCGCTCATTTTCTTGATTTTAAATGTGAAAAGAGTTCAGGTAGGCGATCCTATGAGAACTACCGATAGTAATTGTAATTATGACGACTTTTCCACAGATTGCAATAACCCGGACTGCTATTATTTACTTTCCTCGTTAGTACGTTTTCCTGGTCAGTACGTTCATTTTTCGTGGTCCCTTCAGAAACGTACTAACCAAGTTCCACTGTATTTGCAAAACTATCCAAAAACTTCCACTGCCCACCTAGCATATTGATTCGGACTAGTTATGCTGTTATTAGAGCATTCGTCAGCGATAAAAAATACAAGAATGGGAATAAAATCACCGAAACTGGGTAATTAATTTTTCATTGAATTTAAAATCCCCCGTTTCTTTCTTAAAATATGTTGATACTCAACTAGATTGTGCCTGATAATGACTCTTACTTCGTTAAATACCGCAGAAGAAAAAGAAAATTGTAAATACGAACGATAATGAGACTTGGGTGGATTTATTCAAAACCTTAGGATAGAATGAGCGCTCGGTTTTGCGAGTAATTTCCGAGGGATTATGAGCACTCGTAAAACAAGTGCTCCCCTCCCACTCCCCTCTCTTTTCCATCCCCGTCAATTTTCTCCTACAGTGACAACCTTTAAATTTTCAAGTGCCTATTCACCTGTGTGCCGTTAAAATTTCCATTATGCAGTGCTTTTACCAAAATTCCCCTAGTGACCCATGTCCTTCGGGGAAATCATTAACCCATACCAGCACCATCCACAGCCGGACTCAAGGACCTTCCATAGACTATTGTGATTTAGGAAACTGAATGTACCCTGCTAATCCTCTCTTCTTCCCCAACACCGCCACCTTCTTTAGCTCTCGTCTCCTCACCCACTTTAACCCCGCCCTCCCCTCGCTGGTCAGATACCTACCCTCACAGGAAAAACCCTCGTCCCAAATCAAGGCTGCCCCTTTCCCCCTTACCTCCCCCCCTCTCCCTATTCCATTCCGTGTTTAACCCTCATCCCCGCCCTTTCAACCAGTCCTTTTACTTTCCGATAGATGTCCTCACTGTCACTTGTGTACTTTCTGTATAAATATTCATGGTGAAACAAAAACACAGTACTACAGTGAAACCTCGATATAACGACACCCCACGGTGCACTAATAAACACTCGCTATAGCGAATTGTCGCTTTACCGGAGGTGGAGCAAATAATAGCCAATATACCTGTTGCAAACAGATATACAGGAACAGGAGTGGTGCGGCGACAGATAAACATCTATCCGATAAACGTAAGCATAAATCCAGACGAAAGGCGATGTTTTTTTGCATCACTAAATTTCTTTACTCAAATAACGACTAACTATTCAAACAATTTATAAGCGCCGCACCGAATAAAAATCATGCAAAGCATTGTTTCGTCAATCATTATATTTATCGAACGACAGTTTACCACATAAATTTGAGACTGAGCACTCCATTAACTTCATTTCTAACAGATCGCTAGCAATTACAGAGGTAAAGGAGTCTTCATGATAGTCTTCCGGCGGTGAAACCCTCGCTATGGCGAGAGCCAACACCGACAGGGTCTCGTAAAAACGAATTTTTAACACTCTTATTATAGGGTCAATTGACGGTGCATCGGCTATCTCTCGTAATAGCGGGGGTCTCGCTATAGCCCGTACTCGCTTTAACGAGGTTCCACTGTATTCTACAAAATTTATTTAAGCTGTCTGCTACTTTGTTTCACCATGAATATTTCATCGTTCCACCAAGTAACGCCCAAATCAGTTGATTTTATTCTGTATAAATGTATGATGCATGCAAGATCAGTCACATGACGATGTAACCAAGTTACGAAACCCGGGTCGTGCCCATAATTAAATAACAGTGAACCTTACAAAGTTTTATTTCCTTACTTCCCTACTCTAAGGTCTGACATGCCTCAAATACATGGATTGCTAACATCTCCACTCAATGTTGTTTCTTTCTGCACCACTCGTTGAAGCAAAAACTTCCTCCAATCATCTTCCTCAAAACAGTCACTCCTCAATTCCAATTCATGAATCTCAAACCAGCCCCTATTTATTTTCACATTAAACAGGTTATTTCTTTCCATCCCGTGAAGAGAATCCCAACCTCGTTGCCAGAAAAGTGGGTCCAATGTCTTTGTCCATTACGTCAGATGATGGTTTTTTCCAAAAAAAAAAGAAACCTCTTCATTTATTTCAAATTACATGCGGTCCTACACTCGACTTTCGTACAATTCACACTTTCCTCTGTTATAAATTGATGCCTTTTACTTAACTTTCATACACTGAATTCGGGCTTTCGAACCTTTGTGAGTAATATTTTTTGAAATTCCTGCAGTGTTTACTGCGTATTCCAACATTTAACTGTTCCGTATATAAGTACATGTGGACAATACGTACGGGCATATACGATTGCAGGGTTGAATTTAATCGAGGGGTTTTTTCTTTTAGAGAGACATTGCTTGCTATTGGCTCCTATATCAAGAGAAGGAGAAAGCTGTAGTTCAGCCTTCAATGGAGAGATTTTTCATAAAAGTTGACTTGACGCCATCACTCGGCTTTCGATAAAATTAACGAATAAAAGTGCTTCTTTTTAATAGTGTTTTACAGTTTGAGTGCTGTTTCATTCATGTGCAACATTTAAACTTTCAGCAACGATATTGTACAAAATATCCAAATTCTGAATGTCTCTCTTTTTTTTTTATAACATGCAAAATGTACGCAATCCCGAGATACGCTGTGCTGAGATGTCACCTGCCAAGATTTTTTTGTGTAAAAATTTAAAGGTATCAAGAGTGCGAGCATCTTATAATAGGGTGGTTTCCTATTATATTTTTATTGCCTAAATCGAAAGATTGTTACTCCTGGAGTACGTATTTCTCGCATTTAGATTTTTAAATGGCAATATTTATTTTTTGCGATTAAATGAAAAGTGAAAATTCTCAAGCATGCGAAAACGCGATGTCGTTCTGGTTCCCACTGCCGCAAGTGAGGTGACCTTGGGGCGAGGCTTTGAGCGATGATACGACTCAGGATGCTAGCAGGTAGCAGAGTACCCCGCTAGATGGTAGTGCTTGGCTTAAATAAGGATTATTAAACCTTATCAAACGGACCTTATCTATATAGGACCTTATCAAACGAGGAAAACTTTCCGACCTAAGCCAGTTTTAATAGGTGATTATTAAGACATGTTTCCCTGAGCTCTGTGCCTCATGCATGCATTGGTAATCTAGACGATGTATACCTAACTCCTATCTACTCGTATAGAAACTAGGTCCCTGTGATGTCACGTGAGGAGGAATCGCATGGGCGCCAATCTGGCTTTATTTCAAATGAGGATAAAATTAAGCATTGCCATTCGTCTAAACCGGTATTTTTAAATTCAAATAATTTATATATTATAATTACACTAATGGTGGGTTACGAATCGCAATCAATGCCTTTTGTTTTCTTTGATGAAGGAAACTACCCTATTCCATTTTGCTATGCTACATGTTGTCTTTTTATTTATGATGGGCGTTATTAGTAGAATTTCAACTTAACACAAAAAGGAAGTTGCAATTGGTACCCACAACTGAGTTCTTTTTTTTTATTTTTTTTTTACTTTTTCTGAGTAATTCTGAAAGGCATTATATAATGTGAGGAATTTTATTATTTTATTATGAAGCATTAGTTAATTAAAATAAGATCTTTGCAGAAAATAAGGTTTTTGTATACATAATACATTCTTTTGGAACGCAACCCCTAATTAGTGGTAGATCAATGTTTTTACTTTCGTAGCACGCTTTCAGGAACGCAGTGTGTGCGAAAGTCGGTGACCGGCTGTATATTTTTTCCATGGTCTCATTCCCAGCTAGCACATTATAAAAGAATTAGAGTTTAGAGTCGCCACCTGAATAAAAGAATTAGAGTATAGCAGCTGCTGGCAATCACAAAATGATTCATTTCTCCCTGCAATACACCTGATAAACTCGTAGCATACGTGTGAATTTGCAAAGGAGTGCAGTGCAAAGTCACAATGATGCTGAAATTCTATGCAAAGTTTGCATTTGAGGTAATTCATCTAGAGAGAAAGGAAAAAAAGATTGGATGTTCTAGACGAATATTGTATAGTACAGTCTCATAAAATTTATTTATTAAATGGCTAACTTTTTGAAAACCATCCACGTCTCCTCAGCATTCCATTCTCAAATAAAGATAATACATCCCCAGACCGTTACCTTCCGTAAAAGTGTCCAATATCAGACACATCTCGACGGTGGCAACCTTGTGCCTCATTTACTTGGAGTGTACCTATAGTAGTGCTTTACACAGCCTGTGGGACAAGAAGTTTTATCTTTTGATAAGTGCTATTCAACTCTACAGCGGCAACTTCTGTGCAGCCAACGTGCCTTGCAGTGATGCCATGGCATCTTCTTCCGAAGACGATGACAACACATACACTGACGACAACGTCGAGCGTCTCTTCTCGCCGCCGTCAACTGATGGCATCGACACCGGTGCCTCATCCAGCGACAGAGCCAACCGTGTTCCGGACAAGTCAGTAAGTCACAGTGTGGCTCTCTCCCCTCCCCATGACAACGTAGTTCTTAACAGAAAGCTAGTGACGATTTCTGTACCAGAAAGAATAATATAATAACGCCCAAAAGCAGGCATAGGAGAACCAATTTGCTATCGAAATACCTAAAATCCACGCGCGGAGAAAGCTACCTTCCTCGGAGTCATTTTGGATCAACGAATGCAATGGAAGCAGCATATAACATTCGTCACTGGAAAAACTATTGCAGCTGCTTCTTCCCTTGGCCCCCTGCTGCACCGGAAATCAAAATTGTCTCTGAAAATGAAGCTGCTCTTATATAAATCCATGATACTCTTCTGTCCTACGTGTCACCCGTTTGACTCATAGCTGCTAAAACGCACCTAAACCAAATTCAGACGATGGGAAACAAGATAATCAGAAAGCTAGCAGGAGCTCCTTGGTTTCTCTGTAACAAAGACTGTAACAAAGGAAAGATCTCCAAATCGTTCCAATATTAACGGATTTAAAAGCGTACCAACCCCAGCATGTGGTATACACCGGCCTCCCACAGGGTGTATAGGAGAGACGGGCGATACCTCGGACCCCCACTTCATTGACCTGAAGAAGCCCGCTGCAATGCCGGCGAAACTGTTGTCTGCAGAGACCAATCTACGCGGTGCTAACCCCGAAAACCTCCACCCTGAATCTCCGCCACACCGCGAAAGCCTACACAAGGACGTAAGCAGGAGTTGCGGGGGACCATCCTCTAGAAAAATTTTAAGATTAATGTTTGAAAATGACTAGTTTCACCGCTATATGAGAGATATTTTATAAATCCTAACACTATTCTATTAGTAATAAGACTTACTGATCCAAATAAGTAAAATGGATTAAACTTAAAAATTCCTCTGAGCACTGGGGTACGGGTTTATCCCCCAAAACTCCCCCTCGCTGCACCAATGCATGCAGTAATTTAATTGTTCACGGGAATATCTGAATTTTATGGAGACACAATGGGCATATATACAGTAGATTCTGTGTAATGGGTCCACCGGTTACTTGGGGCAGCCGCTTAATTGGGGCAGATCTTGAAGAACAGAACCCAATAGTGGAATATCCCAGAGTATTCTCCACTTAATTGGGACAGCATGAAAGGATGAAAATGACACTTACGTGTTGAAACCATGGTCGGTTGCTGAGTTGTGACATTAAAAGTGGAAATTACCATTTCGTTTTTCTTTTTATCATGGATATAAAGAACTTCCACAAAATCGAGCCGGATACGATTTTATAAATTATGTAAACTTGCTGATTTATTAATCAAATCAATAGTTTCTTCAAATCAACTTATGTTGCATTATAGACATTCTTTAGTCTTCTTTCTATCATTTGAATGTTTGTTTATGCCCATATGCAGAATAGTTTGCCTAATTGGGGCAGCCGCTTAGTTGGGGCAGAGTGCAAAAGTCCCGATATGTCCCACTTGTCTACTGTACTTGGTTCGACTAGTATATCTTTCAATAATCTCAAGGAACACTGCACCATGCTAAAAAACATGTGCTCGCCGTCTCTGCATTTAAACTGCCACGGCAGATTCGGCAGTCTTATTTCGACCATTTCCAATCGCCAAAATTCAACTTCATGCTTAAATGCGCATGCTTTGCATCAAAACTTGTACACACCAAAAGTGTTTTCCGAAATGTGTTGCAGCCTGTTTTCTCGACGGAGTTCAGAGGACGAATTGTGCCTGTGGGGGACAAACCCTTTCTAGTGTAGTTTTCCATTTTCCACGCGGTTCGGAATAAGATTGCTACAACACCTAAAAGCCATTACGACGATGAAAAGTTTTTCCTCTGCTTGCTGCAATTTAAATTATATAGGGTTTGTCCCAAAAGTAATGAGCTTCATTTTTTTTGTCACGCGACTGTACAACGCCACCTGTGCGACCGATTGGAAGTGGTGGAAGGGACTCTAAGCTTGTCAGCAACGCCTCTTTCAGTTGCATACGAGCTTTCAGAACGGTAGGACTTCATTTTTAGTAAACCTCCGCGCAGTGCCTCGTCGTGGTTAGGATAGGGAGAACTTCGGAGCAACGCTATGCGATAAATTTTTGCGTCAAACTTCAAATGACGGCGAAGGAAACATTTTATTCGCTCACTGAGGCCTTTAAGGATGATTGTTTGTCGTACTCACCGGTCCAAAAGTGGCACAGGTCGTTCAAGGAAGGCCGGGAAGAAGTGGCCGATGAGGCCCGTTCTGGGCGTCCATCAACATCGCGAACGGACGATAATGTCACTCGTGTGCGAGATTTGCTGAACAAAGACCACCGAATGAGTGTTTGTTTGATGGTAGAACAATTAAATTTGCCGAAAACAGATGTTCATCGAATTGTTCACAGAGTTACCCGCGTCCGGCCAGAGATCCGGTCGTCATGGAGACTCCACCATGACAACGCGCCGAGTCACACCGCCTTCGTAGTCAACTCCTATCTGACCCGGATCGGTGTTTTAACGGTGCCACAGCCCCCCTATAACCCTGGCAGACTTCTTCTTGTTTCCTAGGGTAAAAAGGGAGCTGAAAGGAAAGCATCTGGAGACCCTAGACAACATTTAAAAAACCACGACGAGGTACCTTAACAGCATTCCGCAAAGCGAGTTCCATAGGGCCTACAATGCATGGAAAACACGTTGGCAAAGGCGTATAGACGCGGGAGGAGACTATTTTGAAGTGTATTAAGTTATATTATATGTTTGATCAATATATCTATTTTTTTGAAAAAAGGCTCATTACTTTTGGGACAAACCCTGTATGTGTTGAAGACTGACAAAAATGATCAATTTGAAGATGAAAAAATATATTGCTCTCATGCAGGGGTGCAGCTAGGAATTAACCCAGTATTAACCCAGACTGTATTCAGGGCTTTTAACTTCGGCTGTTTCGCATTTTCCGAATTATTTTGGCCAAATTAAGATGAATTTTTGGAATAAAAATATTTTCGTCATAGTATATGATTTTCATAAGGCTGCATTACACAACGCTAGGAAAACTCTGGTAAATAGATACAAAAAAATTCTGCTGATTTTTCCGGGTATTCTTCCCCGTTTATTCATTTTGAAGGACGATATTTCGCCAACGTTCCAGTTGGCTTCCTCAGGTCCACTGAAGTGTTGATGCAGAAAGTTGTTCATCTTATATACACCCTTTGTTTGCTGCCTTTTTTTGTGGAGGTGTGCCCTGATTGGTCAGGATCTTTGAAGACCCTTTTCCACACGCTGGCGAGATTATAGCCGTCTTCACGGTTGAAGTTGTCGCGGGTTCAGCGACCTCCGGAGGTGGTAGGGAGACCCACCCCGGTACACGGGATCGGGTAAGCATCTTGGAAGGAAAATACGTTCAAAGTAGTTTAAAACACCCCGAGGGTGTGTTTATTGATTACTTTCTCCTACAAGATTGAGTGCAAAGGTGGGTGGCGAGGTCCGCGGCGCGGCTACTGCTTCCGCGGGGCTTGGGATGGATCGGTCCGGAACGGCCTCTCTGGGGATCGCCGGGGATCCACGACAGCTCTGGCGTGGGTTCCGGCGTTGGCGGCGGGTCCACGAGCCGCAGGCGGGATGGCGGCGTCAGTGGTCACCGGCCAAGTGCTCCGTCTCAGCTCCGATCCTCTGACTCCGCGGGCGGCTTCCGGCAGGAAGGAAGGCCGACGAGGGTGTCAAATCGGCTGCTTCCGTACGGTTCCGTTAAAAAGGGAAGAGGACCGACGAGGGTGTCAAATCGGCTCTTGCCCTAGGGTTTCGTTCACAAGGAAGGAAGGCCGACGAGGGTGTCAAATCGGCTACTTCCGTACGGTTCCGTTAAGAAGGGAAGAGGACCGACGAGGGTGTCAAATCGGCTCTTGCCCTAGGGTTTCGTTCACAAGGAAGGAAGGCCGACGAGGGTGTCAAATCGGCTACTTCCGTACGGTTCCGTTAAGAAGGGAAGAGGACCGACGAGGGTGTCAAATCGGCTCTTGCCCTAGGGTTTCGTTCACAAGGAAGGAAGGCCGACGAGGGTGTCAAATCGGCTACTTCCGTACGGTTCCGTTAAGAAGGGAAGAGGACCGACGAGGGTGTCAAATCGGCTCTTGCCCTAGTGTTTCGTTCACAAGGAAGGAAGGCCGACGAGGGTGTCAAATCGGCTACTTCCGTACGGTTCCGTTAAGAAGGGAAGAGGACCGACGAGGGTGTCAAATCGGCTCTTGCCCTAGGGTTCCGTTCACAAGGAAGGAAGGCCGACGAGGGTGTCAAATCGGCTTCCGTTTCCTAAGGCTCCCGTCTCCGTACTGCCTTCCCTGGTCTCGGGCTCCTCCTTATATACCCCTGCCTGGCCGCCCTCCGTCCAATGAGGGTGCTCCGCTGGGACACGTGGTGACGCGTTCGATGAGGAGGTGGTGTGAGGGCAGGTGCGCGTTTAGACGCGGGAGTGGGGGAATCGCGTGGTGTGAGAGCAGCTGCGCCAGTAGATGCGGGAGTGGGGGAAGCGCGTGGTGTAAGGGGAAGGCAGCGGGCCGGAGTGGGGAAGGTGTGAGAGGAGATGAGGGGAAGATGTGTGGTGTGAGGGGAGGTCACGTGGTGCCGTGTTCTTCGCTGTGGCGCGTGCTTTAAGTGGGTTTTGCCCATGTTCTAATGCAGCACAACAATCCACCCCTCCCCTGATGGCGCAAAACCCGCGAGAAGAAACACTGTGGGGGGATTGTGGCCGTATGGTGTCGGTCCATATAATATCCCTTTCTGTAGCACTTTCCACTTGGCCGTATGGTGTCGGTCCAAACGATATCACATTGTTCATTTGTGTCACTTTAGCACTTGTTATCACCTCTGAGGTTGAAGTCTTATCCCTTGGTGGTGGTGGTGGGTTTGGTGGTGATCGTGACGGGGGGGCGGGTCGTAGGTCATCGGCGTGGACTTTTTGGCGACGTCCCCCTTTTAGTCGCACCCAGTAGATGTTTGCGCTGATCACTTCGTCAATTGTACCAGGGCCTTCCCATTTTGGAGCAAATCCGGCATGGAATCGGCGCGTGGCATCGGAGAGCGGGTGTGTCCGGATGAGTACTTGGTTGCCGAGGCGGAATTCCGGAACGGGTTCTCGTTTGGCGACGTACTTTTGCTGGTATTTTTCCTGGTTTCCCCGTACTATTTCGGCGCGTTCTTCGGCTTCAGGTGGGATCGTGGTGTCCTCCGCTGTTTTATCTGTTAAAGGTGCGAAGGCCCATTCCCCTGGACCCTTTATATTTTTACCGAACAGCACTTCTGCTGGTGAGAACTTCGTTGCAGCATTTTGTCTTCGTCTCATTGAGAATAGAATAGCCGGAACATGTTTGTCCCATTCTGTGTGCTTGTCTTCCAAATGTAGCCGTAATCCACGTTTTATCTCCTGGTTTCTTCTCTCCGTCGGATTTGCCTGTGGATGGTAGGTGGGGGTTGTCCACGGCTTTGCTCCCCATCGGTCGCAGGTATCCTTCCACAGGCGGCTTGTGAATTGCCGTCCGTTGTCAGTGAGGATGTGAGCCGGATATCCCCAACGCGTAAAAACTTCATTCTCTAATGTTTTAATGATTACCGGTGTCTCGGCGTTGCCAATGGGGAATGCTTCCGTCCACCTTGAAAACAGGTCTGTAGCTACTAACAGATTAACTTTTCCTCTCGCGGTGCGTGGGTAAGGGCCCATTAGGTCTACAGCGATGTTTTCCCATGGTCTCTGTGGTTTGTGGGCCATGAGTCCGCTTGTCTTTCCTCCCTGTCCTCCTTTCTTGCAAGCACACTTTATGCAGCTTTTTACGTGATTGCGGACGTCAGAGAGTGCTGCGCGCCAATGATATCCTCTAGTTAGGGCCGTGTAGGTGGCCTTTATTCCCGGGTGTCCTTCCAATGGCATGTCGTGGTAGCGTTGGAGAATTTCTTCTCGTAAGGCGAGTGGTACCAACAGCCTCCAAGGTCCTTTTTGGCCTGGTCGGGACCACAGGTACCCGGTGTCTTCCTTGTATTTCTTCAGGAATTGCTTCTGGGTTTTTGTCTTCGAGGTGGTTTCCTGGGCCTTAAGTAGCTTCTGCCTTATATCGGCAACCTCTGGATCTTGTTGTTGCGCTTGTTGGACTCGTTCATACAGATCTGCTTGTTGTGTGACGGCATGGATAGAAGGTGGCACCATCCGATCCATATCCGGAGTTAGAGCGTCTTCTGTTCCAACTGGAGTGCGGGAGAGGGCGTCGGGTAATTCATTCTTGCTGCCAGGACAGTGTTCAACTGTAAATGTGTATTCTTGCAACAAGAGAGACCACCGTGTCAGCTTGGCGCGATCGTCCCGCATGCGTTCCAACCAGGTCAATGCCCGACTATCAGTGCGCAGTAAGAACGGTTTATCGGAGAGGTATTGGTGATACTTCTTGATGGCCCAAATGACGGCGAGACATTCTTGTTCGTTGGCGTGGTATTTTGTTTCAGCGCTCTTGAGTTTAGTGCTGGAGTAGGCAATGATTCTCCGCTCTTGATCTGAATCCTGTTGATATAATACGGCTCCCAATCCAGTACTGGATGCGTCGGTCTGCAGGATAAATGATTTTGTGCAGTCTGGGCGAGCCAAGGGGCGGATATTCCTGAAGGCTTCTTTGAGTTTATTAAAGGCAGCCTCTTGTTCCGATCCCCAGTTCCATCGTTTCGCGGGGCTGAGTAACGCCGTGATTGGTGAGAGGATTTCGGCCATGTGCGGGACGAAATCTCGGAGCCAGTTGCACAAACCTATAAATTGGCGTGTCTGCTTTCTTGTGGTTGGTGGCATGGCTTCCAGCACCGCACGGACACTCTCCGGTCGCGGTTCGTTTCCCTCGATGGTGATTTGATGACCGAGATATTCCAGACTTCGTTTTCCAAAATGGCATTTCTCAGTGGCACAGGTCAGTCGATGAGTGCGAAGCCTCTCCAATACCTTCCGTAGTTGACAAAGGTGTTCCTCGTAAGTTTGTGAGTAGATAATAATATCGTCTAGGTACGCTATACAGAATTCCCCAATATATCCGCGGAGTACTTCCTGGGCCATGAGTCGCTGGAACGTGCTCGGAGCGTTTTTGAGACCAAACGGCATGACTCGAAATTGGTATGTGGCGCCATCAGGTGTACTGAATGCCGTCAGTGGTCTGGAATCTGGGTCCATAGGTATCTGCCAGTATCCTGTCTTCAGATCCAACGTTGAGAAAATTGTTGCGGGTCCAAGATCCCTGAGAGCGTCATGAATGTTCACCATTGGTTGTATTACCTCCTCTGTGACTTGATTTAGTCGACGGTAATCTACACAGAACCGAGGTGAATTGTCTTTCTTTCTCACGATCACTACAGGTGACGCGTAGGCGGAGATACTGGGTTCGATGATCCCTCCCCTAAGCATTTCCTTTACTTGTTCTTGGATGACTCTCCGCTTTTCTTCACTATATCTGTAACTGGGAGGACATTTTGGCAGGTTATTTTTGAGCTTAATACGGTGTGTTACCGTTCGCGTCTTCCCGGGTGCCATGTTCGAGGAGAATACTTCTTTGTGGTTACAAAGGATCTCCTGGAATTTTTTCTGGTGGATTGGTGGGAACTGCTGTTGGAAATGACTTGGTAGTTGCCATTCTACTGTTGTTTCTCTCCCTTTTGTCCAGGCGGCAGTGACTCGGTCCGTAGTGCCGAAAGAGATTGTTCCCTGTGAGTAATCTATGACGGCTTCGGCGCTTATTAGCCAGGGGTGTCCCAGGATGAGGTCCTCCTCCATATCCCGTGTGATGTGCAACGTTACTGGAAGGTGCAGTTTTTGGACGGTGACAATGGTTTGTAGACTCCCCGTTGTTTGGAACGTGTCTCCCTTTACCGTTCGTAGAGTAGTGGGTTCTCCTTGGACTAGTTTCTGGAAACTTGATGTCAGGCAACGTTCAGCAATTAGGTTTACTCCCGCTCCTGAATCGATGACGGCTGGGAGTATTTCGCCGCCGAGTTCCACCTGGATTCTGGGAGTGGATTCCGTTTGTTCCTCAGGTTTTGTGGCCCCTATAGGCGGTTGGGCGGGCCGGAAGGGGTCTTGTGATTGTCCGCCCGAGCGTTTCCCGCCCGAGCATTTCCCGCCTGATTTTCTGGACAGTCTCGGTGCAGGTGGTATCCTGGACAGAGCTTGCATTTTGGATGTCCAGAAGGTCGGGTGTGATTGACGTCTTCAGCTTGGTCGGCTTCAATGGCGCTGGCTAACCATATGAGCTCTTCAGTGTTCCGTGGTGGACAGGCTCGCAGCATTTGTTTGATTCTTGGGAGGAGTTGTTCTGTCAGCGTGGGTAAGATGGTTTCTTTATCTCCATCCGGGAAAAGTCTTCGAAACAGCTGGATCTTCCGAAGGATGAAAATCTCTGCGCTTTCCTTCTGTGTCTGCATGCTCCCATAGAGTTTCGCTTGTATCTGGGCCCTCCGTGCAGGTGTGTCGAATCTTCCTTTCAGCTTACGCTTGAATTCGTCCCACGTGAACGAGAATTCCCGGTACGGTGTCCACCACCTTCTTGCTTCCTCCTGGAGTTGTTGCTCCGCTCTGGGGACCCACCACGAGGTAGGTATCTGGTCCTCGTGGAACCTCGTCTCCATACCTCGCAGGAACATCTCTGGATCTTCCGCTTCCCCTCCGAAAAACTCCGGCCACGGGGGACGGTAAGCTGGCTCCGGCAAGGCCCGAGGACTGATGTTCTGAGGTTGACGTTGGCTGCATCTTCCGCATATGAACTGTAGTCCTTCAATGTTCCTGGCTTCGTCCCTCCAGCCAAGGCAGAGGTGATGAAACCATCGTTGGCAGCTGGCACAGGAAATTAGGTGCTCCCCTACTCTGGTGCAGGTTGTAGCCTCGCATTGATCCCTTGTGCGGGTGCGAGATGGGTTGGGCGCCACCGAGTTTTGTTGAGGCTCTCTCGGAAGAGCAATGTTAGGTGTAGCGGGCGCTCCATCGACGGGTTGAATATCCATGGTGGAGGCGTTGTTTTGCCAGGCGTTGTCAGTCGGAGGGCCCTGTGGGTCCCGGCTGCTATCCATGCTGCCGGTTGATGTCCCCGTAAGTTGGGCGCCAATTGTCGCGGGTTCAGCGACCTCCGGAGGTGGTAGGGAGACCCACCCCGGTACACGGGATCGGGTAAGCATCTTGGAAGGAAAATACGTTCAAAGTAGTTTAAAACACCCCGAGGGTGTGTTTATTGATTACTTTCTCCTACAAGATTGAGTGCAAAGGTGGGTGGCGAGGTCCGCGGCGCGGCTACTGCTTCCGCGGGGCTTGGGATGGATCGGTCCGGAACGGCCTCTCTGGGGATCGCCGGGGATCCACGACAGCTCTGGCGTGGGTTCCGGCGTTGGCGGCGGGTCCACGAGCCGCAGGCGGGATGGCGGCGTCAGTGGTCACCGGCCAAGTGCTCCGTCTCAGCTCCGATCCTCTGACTCCGCGGGCGGCTTCCGGCAGGAAGGAAGGCCGACGAGGGTGTCAAATCGGCTGCTTCCGTACGGTTCCGTTAAAAAGGGAAGAGGACCGACGAGGGTGTCAAATCGGCTCTTGCCCTAGGGTTTCGTTCACAAGGAAGGAAGGCCGACGAGGGTGTCAAATCGGCTACTTCCGTACGGTTCCGTTAAGAAGGGAAGAGGACCGACGAGGGTGTCAAATCGGCTCTTGCCCTAGGGTTTCGTTCACAAGGAAGGAAGGCCGACGAGGGTGTCAAATCGGCTACTTCCGTACGGTTCCGTTAAGAAGGGAAGAGGACCGACGAGGGTGTCAAATCGGCTCTTGCCCTAGGGTTTCGTTCACAAGGAAGGAAGGCCGACGAGGGTGTCAAATCGGCTACTTCCGTACGGTTCCGTTAAGAAGGGAAGAGGACCGACGAGGGTGTCAAATCGGCTCTTGCCCTAGTGTTTCGTTCACAAGGAAGGAAGGCCGACGAGGGTGTCAAATCGGCTACTTCCGTACGGTTCCGTTAAGAAGGGAAGAGGACCGACGAGGGTGTCAAATCGGCTCTTGCCCTAGGGTTCCGTTCACAAGGAAGGAAGGCCGACGAGGGTGTCAAATCGGCTTCCGTTTCCTAAGGCTCCCGTCTCCGTACTGCCTTCCCTGGTCTCGGGCTCCTCCTTATATACCCCTGCCTGGCCGCCCTCCGTCCAATGAGGGTGCTCCGCTGGGACACGTGGTGACGCGTTCGATGAGGAGGTGGTGTGAGGGCAGGTGCGCGTTTAGACGCGGGAGTGGGGGAATCGCGTGGTGTGAGAGCAGCTGCGCCAGTAGATGCGGGAGTGGGGGAAGCGCGTGGTGTAAGGGGAAGGCAGCGGGCCGGAGTGGGGAAGGTGTGAGAGGAGATGAGGGGAAGATGTGTGGTGTGAGGGGAGGTCACGTGGTGCCGTGTTCTTCGCTGTGGCGCGTGCTTTAAGTGGGTTTTGCCCATGTTCTAATGCAGCACAACAAAGTTTTTTGTCGTTTTGGCGATTTCAATTGTCAATCTCGCCAGAGCGCGTGGAAAAGGGTCTTCAAAGATCCTGACCAATCAGGGCACACCTCCACAAAAAAAGACGGCAAACGTATATAAGATGAACAAATTTCTGCACACTTCAGTGGACCTGAAGAAGCCATATATTAGATGAACAAATTTCAGCATCGACACTTCAGTGGACCTGAGGAAGCCAACTGGAACGTTGGCGAAATATAGTCCTACAAAATGGATAAACGGAGAAGAATACCCGGAGAAATCAGCAGAATTCATCATAATCTCCGCGGAAGCCTACTAGGAAACTTTAGATACAAAAAAAGTAATTTTTAAAACTTGAGTTACATCTCAGTATTTCTTTGGAGGAGAAGCCCCATTCTGCCTTAACAGACATCCCGGGGTATGTCATTTTTCCTCGGGTGTCTTGTATGTGCGCATCGATTTTTATGCCAAACGCTATCAGTCATAAAAATATAATTATACGAATGAAAATGTTAGTGGAAATGACAAAATTAGAACTAGAGATACTTTAAAAAGCCAGTAAGTCGAAGCAAAAATTATTCTGAAGTAGAAACATATTCTGAGAATTAGGATTCAATGATGTTGGGTTAACGCAACGCTGGGGATTAATGTGTTAAGGCGGGTTACTATTTTAAGTATACCCCCCCCCTTTAAGTAACCCCTCCCTCAAAGGGGGGGGTTATAGGTGCAACTAATACCTGGGTGTGTGGGGGTGTAGAATACCCACCAGGATAAGCGGTAGGTGCGAGATTTATAAAAAGATAAATGTTTCAAAATGGTGAGTTTTACGGCTTTCTGAGGGACATTTTATAAATACTTACACTATTCTGTTAGTAATATCAATCTAATTAAGTAAACTGGATGAAACTTTAAAATTTCTCTCAGCTCTGGGGGGTTTTATCCCCCAAAATCCCCCCCTCGCTGCACCATTGCCTCTATGGATTGTTCGTGCAATTTGTGCATTGTAATTGACTCTGAAAAGTTATCACCATGGCTAGTCCCGGTATACTTAAAATAGTCAAGAGGGAACACCACTTTGGGTTCAAAGTTCGAGCTTTGCTCTCTGGCTGCGGTGCCGTGCACACGTTTTGTTCTGCTTGTGACATCATATGCTCAGCAATGTAATGTTTATGCTCTTGGAGTATAGGTCATGATAAATTAAACTCACATTTGGCCAACGTTTCGGAGATTTATTTAATTCATCGAAATTAAAATTGTTTAGTATAATTTAGATACCATTTGTTAACAAATGAATCAATATTTATAAGTAACCATGATTAGCCTAGTAACGAAACTTTTCTATCACAGGTATGTTGTTTAATTCTGTACACAATTTTTTAATTCACCAATGAATTTGTACTGCACAATTGTATTCAAATTTTTGTAACCACTTAATTAATTTATTTTCTTTATTTTCTTTGTAAACATTCATTATAATTAAGAGCCCTGAGGAAGGAGAATAAATCTCCGAAACGTTGGCCAAATGTGAGTTTAATTTATCATGACCTATACTCCAAGAGCATAAACATTACATTGTTGTTATAATAAGGAAGGTCAGGAGAAGAAACTTTATTCATATGCTCAGCAGTCCATGCCACCTTGTCTGGTATAATATTTAAATTTCCACAGGGAGGAATGACGCCTCAGTAGCTTAACTGGCTAAAGCACTCGGCCGGAAATCAAGGATCCAGGTTCGAATCCCAGTCAAGGCATACAATTTTTCCTCTGTGGATTTTTAGCACAATCTGTTATTAGCTGTGTGTTTGGGAAGCAAATACAATACAGTGGGTCCTCGTTTAACGTCACTTACTGTTCCTGAAAAATGTGATGATAAACGAAATTACGTTAATCGAAGCATACTATCCCATAAGAAACAATGTAAAAATTGAATATCGGCTCCTAGACCTCGCAATTCCTACACGAAAAAAATTTTAGCATATCATATCTGGGGCATTTTTTACGGAGGGAATGCCAAACTATCGCATAAATACGAGTTCATGTCTTCATTGACGTCGGTAGCAGCAGTGACGTAAATCCTTCTCTATTTTTGTATCTTCCAGCATTTGCTTTTCGGCTTCGCTACAGTGGTCGCCCGGGTGAGCATCACCTGGGCATCATCATCGCTGAAACATCGTCGCAGTTACAGGAACCAAAATTATTGTGAACTCGGCGAAAAAGTGACGACAAAAACTCCGAGTTCTACACGGAAAAATGCCTTGAAATCACTTTTTAGGTTCCTGAAAACCATTTTGTCAAGTAAAACCTTGCGCACCTACGCAAGAATTCATTTTGCAGAAATTTTGGCTAAAACCGTAATCGAAATTAAGAATAAACACACCGTTTTACACTTTGCGTAGACTGACTGTATTACCGCCTACAAAACGAACATCCTGCAATGCCCGCCGCTTCGCCTTTTTTCGCGCGAAATTTAAAAGACTTGACGTTATCGCGAAGCGTAGGTGCGATAAACGAAAGACGGTCTCAAAATTTTCGTGACGTTATCGCGAAATGACGTTAAACTGGGTGATGTAGAACATGGACTCACTGTAAACTTCCAAGTATCCGGGCTACTGACGGGGAGAGATGGCGCGAGTAATCGGAAAACGCGGATAACCCAAACTTTCACTTAAATGTCTTGTAATGTTCATAATTTACTTGAACCAAACAATCCTCTATATTATTTCTACTGTATAGATACCTTTTCCTCAACTTATAAGCAACCAAACTCTACAAATGAGGTACCAAAATGCACAGAATTTATCAGAGAATATGAAACGGCATATCTAACTTTCTAAATATTGCTATTGTTTCCTAAAATTGGTTTTTAAAAATAAAAAAAATAATCGATTCCGGCAAGATTGTCCTCATCCCAAGAATACAGTTAATGCCGTCGGATCCCACCATGCCTTTTAATTTGACTAGCAGACAATTTCCCATTAAGGTTTCCCAAGTGATGACTATTAACAAGGCTCAGGGTCAGACTTTTCAAAGAGCTGGTTTATTCCTGCCTGACCCTGTATTCTCTCATGGCCCAACTTCATGTAGCATTCTGTAGGGTAAGATCTTTTCGAAAAATTTTTGTAAATATTAAGGAAAACGCTAAACAAGTATTAACAGAGGATAGTGTAATTACTTCCAATGTTGTGTTTAAAGAGGTCCTCTGACCTCAATTTGTGCATGAACATTCCAATTAAATTTGTCAATAAGACCCTGCCTTTTTTTTCTACATTTTAAAATTAGAAACGTGCCTATCCTTCTGTAGACCTGCATTGAAAAGAGTGGGGGAAGCCCGCTGAGAGCTGGCGCATCACGCTCGTATATTATTATTTATGCAGTTATTTTGTTATTTAAGAGTGCTTTCAGGACTCAATGAGAGCTTTCTTCGCCAGTTCACAATCTTTTTAGCGGCAATAACATGGTTGTACTCAGTGGCGCCGACTCCATCGGGCCTGAGGGGGCCCGAGCCCCCTCAAAAATTCGTTATGGATGTGAGGAAAAAATATGCCAGGCTTGTCGATTTTCCCCGGAGTGTCCAGATCTCGATGTTCGAGTTATCAGGTTTCTGATGTTGATCATATGACTCTTCTAAAATGCTTAAAAAACTTAAAACTGACTAATTATAAAATTTCCTGGGGCAAGATCCCCGGTTTGGGCCCCCCAAATATTTTTTGTAAGTCATCGTCCCTGGTTGTACTCGTATCATTTATGCTCCTTTTAAGACCTCGTTTCGAAAACCACACATCCGTGGCGTGATCACGGATATAGAAAAGTGGTTTCCACGAATGCTTCAAAACCGCTGCTCAACGTCGGAAACTACACTGGTAGGCACCACTCCACATAATGTTCTCATAAACCGAGAATTTTCAAAATACATGCCCCTTGTGCCGGACAAATTCAATAACATGTGTGACAGTGAGACAACAGGTAAAGTACCCCACTAGGAGTACAGTAAACTCCAGATTATCCGGGATAATGATGGGGAGGGGGTGCACCAATAATCAAATAACACAAACTTTCACTCAAATGTCTTGCAGTGTTCATAATTTATGGGAACCAAACAATATATTTATTACTTATGCAGTTATTCTGTTAGAGTGCTTCCCGGACTCTATGAGAGCTTTCTCTGCCAGTTCGCCATCTTTTTAGCGGCAATAACATGGTTGTACTCGTATTATTAATGCTCCATGTAAGGCCTGGTTTCGAAAACCACACATCCGTGGCGTGATCACGTACATAGAAAAGTGGTTTGCACAAATGCTTTAAAACCACCGCTCAACGTTGGAAACTACCCTGACAGGCACCACGCCACGCAGTCGCGTCTCGCAGAAGTTGCCCGGCTTGCAACTGCTGCGGGACGTGTATCCGTGATCATGGAACGAGGTCTCGTACTTCGAGGCTTGGAAAACAGGAACACGGTGCTCCCGTGAATACAGCTAGCTCATCATCGCTTCTGTTTCATGAAGGGGATTTCAACGGAAACAATGAGCTCAGTGTATCCTAGAATTAATGCAGTAATTCCCATGATTTTGCATCCGATTTTTTTTATAAACATGGGGGAAAAAATTGAGCGAGAATGAAAATCATGCCCGGATAATTCGCAACCCGGATAAACCGCAGCCGGATAATGCGGAGTCTACTATAATCAAATATGTATGCACTCAAGTGACTGTCTAGCTGTCTTTGATGGGAATTGATAGCTGACAAGGGGATACCACATACCTTGCCCTGCCTTTTCCAATGTCGTATTTTTTATGACCTTCGGAATGGTGAACACATCTCTGAACTAGTAGTGGTTCCGTTGAATGGGCCTTAGTTTGGCTGTAATTAATTAATTTTCATGTTGTATTTTTCACTGACCATGTATAATTCCAAAATTTTGCACTGCTTAGCAGACAGGTCAGGTGGGGTAGTCGTAGCGTGTATGATTTCCACCCAGGGGCCCAGGTTTCGCGGCTTCATCAAGCCCCAAACCCTGGCCCCTACCCAGGGGCCAGGGTTTGGGGCTTGATGAAGCCGCGAACCCTGGCCCCCTGGGTAGGAATAATGAACGCTACCACTACCCCACCTACCCTGTCTACTGAGTAGTGAGATATTTTTAAATTATGTACGGCTTGTGAAAAATACCGCTTGAAAATTAATTAATTACAGCCAAACTAAGGCCCATTCAACGGAACCACTACTAGTTCAGAGATGTGTTCACCATTCCGAAGGTCATAAAAAATACGACATTGAAAAAGGCGGAGCAAGGTACATAGTCTCCCCTTGTGAGTAACTTCTCAAGAGTAACAGTAGCTAGTGGTGAAAATAACAACAAATACGAATCGGCTTCAAGTAACTAGAGAGCATTTACTACAGAGTGAAAATATTAGCGTCTGTATAGGGAGAGGGGTAAGATTGTAGCGAGGGGAAGAGATGCTCGCATATCAAGAAGTGCGAACTTGACAATAAAAATGTTTGACAGCTGGTGATAACTTCTTCCTACTGGTTAAGATTGTGTTAGTTGTATCACCACAGTTCTCCAGGGTGTCCAAGCAAATGGGTGAATGGGGAATTGTGCGTGAATTTTTGCTCCAACTGGAAATTTTGATGTATCTTCTTTCGAATTCATTTCACATAAAATTTTGCCAGTTCAACACCTGTTTTCGGGCTTGAAATGAGTGTGTCGCAATTGTAACACGTAGCGTGTGGGCTACCACTACCATCAGGGATGTCATCCTGCCTCTCATTTCTCAATTGGCCAGCAAGTCAGCAAGGCGAGTTCCTCTACCTCCTCCGATATAGAGGCTACTGGCATGCCCACTATACTCTGCCCCTACAAGTTTTCATGTAAGAACAGCATAATTTATATTGGATCTTCCTTCTTTAAGTACTGGCTACAAATTGAATGATATTAACTGTTAACTAGGTAATAGTAACCCTCAACGGGCATAATTGTTTAATTGTTCATATCTCTATCGCAGATTATTAGCAGTGATCTACGCCAAATATCACAGGCCTCTTGAGTCCCACATAATCAAGATCTTGTTACTTATTGTCTCTGATTTCCAATTACATAATTCAAGTGCATTCCATTAATACACTTCTTTTCATAATTAACAGAATGTCTTGAGATAAATACAGCTTCTCATCTAATGACCTGGGTGAAAATGCCTGTTAATGAGCAGGAATGTAGTGATTTCATGCAGAAGTTCCTTGCAATGAGGGAATGTCCTGGGGTTATGGGCTGCATTCATCAATATCCCCATAAAGAATCCAGGGGAGAACTTGCCAAGGTATTCGGGAATCACAAAGGGTGGTTCTCCTTGAATATCCAAGTAAGTGTTTTAATGCTCAGCTGTACTTGATACTGGGTTGTAATTAGGCCTATACAGTAAAACCTCTGTACATGGTAATGGAGGGGACCAAAATTTGGGCAATTTGATGCATGGAGGTTAACTATGGAGAGGTTTTATTGATCGGCACCATTTTTTCATATCCTTCGGGAATGAAAGGCAATACTTTCTTTTAAACCATTATATTTATGTGTTTAAACAAATATTCATGAATTAGTGAACATATATTTATAATTTAATAATACATAACAGAAAGCTAGTGCCGTTGCATGATTTTTACCATGATTCGAGAGAAAATGATGTGATTTCTTTTATTTCAACAGTCACTTAAAATGATTAGGATAGTTGGATACCTTTTATCTTATTAACTGTTAGGTATGCTTTCAAATGGAACAAAATGGCCGCAAGTAATGATTAACATGAAAATTACAGCATATTAAAGGTGTGTAAGAAGAAAAATAAGGGAGAAACATTTATCGCTGAAAATTCCATTCCATGTACGTAATTGCGGCCGCATCAATTATCTCTTGTTGTCTTGGTACAATTTTCAGAGGTAGTTAGGCCATATTGGGCCCAGCTCCTTGGTATGATAAGTGGAGGTTTTACAAGATAAAGAGGTTCACTAAAAAGAGGTTTGCCTATAAATTTACATGTAAATCTGACGGGACTTTAAGGGTAGCATGAAGTATGGAGGTTAACGATGTAAAGAGGCTCTATATGGAGGTTTTAACATAATTTTGAAAAATATATTCCTTTCACCAAACTTTCTGGTCACTAAAACATTTTTCTCTTACGTTACTTCCAAGTATTTATGGTAGTCAGTGGCTCTGTGGATTTATTGACAACGTCGTCGGCTGCCTTCTTGGTCTTCTGCCTGCCTGCTGCCTGCCTGCTCTACAGTACCTAGGCACCAGTGTTCTTCTTTAGTGTTGAAGTGCGTCAAGTGTACTTCACTTGTGCGACAATAATCGTGCCGCGTCAACTGGCTGTCGCCTTAGCTTGTGCTGGACGGTGCCATGGATCCTCGGCAAGAGTCCTTGGCCTTGCCAGATGACGACCCAGCAGCATTCGAGTGATTCGCGGCCCTCACTGAGAAGCTGCCTGAAGCTGCCCGCAAGGCCCTTAAAAGAACCATTCCAAAGGCCACTCGAGCAATACAACAGCAAGACTCTTCGCCAACCACTGGAGATCCTGCCAGCAGTGTGACTACCAACCCTGCCACGACTCCTGCTGCCGCCGCCACCGCCCCTAGCTGCCGCCACGCCATAGGTTGCTGCCACGCCACCGGTTGCCACCAAGCCGCCCGCTGCCATCCAGCCTGCGGCAGCCAAGGACCACACAGCCCCGGTCCCGAGTACGGTAGGCCATACTCACTTAGCCAGCCAGTCTTTGCATGCGCCTGCCCCGTGTTCGAGCCTGGACACAGAGTTTTCACCAGTAATTGGCCGTAGGAGAAATAGGGTCACCTCGGTTTAACCTTTATTTGCCACTGCCAATAAATTTGCCCCTCTGGCTTGTACCGAAAGTGACAACGGTGACATTACCTCATCCAGTGAGGCCCTTAAGAGTGCCTCACCGGATGTTACCCCCCAACCCTCTGCCATCCCACCCGCTCCCAAACCTAGAATTCCTCCTATCCATGTTGCCGACATTACCAACTAGCCAACCCTTCATTCCCACCTCCTTAAATCATGTAAAACCCCTCCCATTTCACATGCCACGTCACGCTCTGCAGCCATTATCAAATGCTCATGAGTTGACAATTTTAATACAGCTAAATCTATTTTGAGTGACTTAAAAATTGCTTAGAACACTTATTGTTTGCCTGGAAATAGACGCCGGGAGTTCGCCTTGCGAGGAGCACTAACTTCTGTGTCGGACGAGCAAATTTTTGACGAATTAATTTCCCAAGGTTTCCCGGTAATTTCTTGCAAAAGAATTTATTCCACTCGGCCGTGTGCCTTCCAACGAGATCGCAGGGAAACTTCTGTTCCCAGTTATCCGACCAACGTAATACACGTTATTACGGAAAACTCCATCGACCCAGCCAAATTTATGGCAACATCGTTTATGGGTTTGAAAATTAAAATTGATATTCCCAAAAAATCAGCGTTGCCGGTTAAGTGCCACATATGCCAGGCCATCGGGCACACAAAAAATCATTGCTTTTTACAGCACCGGTGTGTTCGTTGCACCCGCAATCATCCTTCCTCCGAATGTGAAAAGTCCAGGGAAGAACCGGCTACTTGCGCAATCTGAAGGAAAATTATCCGGCCAGTTACCGCGCTGCAAAAGCCACCATGGCCACATGCAGATCAGCAACCTGTACTGATAATACACAGGCTCCACAACCTCCCCCGCTTATTCGCTCGTTCGCCGCTGCAACAAACCCTGACTTCCCTCCTATTAACCCTTCAATTCCTGCTCCCACAGAACCCAACACTGATGCTAGTGAACTATTAACCTGGTTCACTGGCATCAGCTCCCGCCTTTCTTCTCTCCATTCTGTAACCAAAAGGAAGATTTTCCTTCTCCAACAACTGCTGCTACTTCAGCCTGAACAATGAACACACACACCATAGGGAAACACTTTCTAAACGTCATTTCCTGGAATTGCAACGGCGTACTGGCTAAAAAAAATGAACTCTTCCAGTACGCCTTGGACAACAACATTGACGTAATTTTATTGCAAGAATCATTTTTAACACCAAATAAATTTTTTTACTCTCCACATTACACACGGCGGAGGAGTAGCAATTCTTATCCGCAATAACCTTCCCCATTCCTTAACTAACTCTCCCGATCCCGCATTCCTTGAAGCTCTTGGTATCTCAGTCCACACATATGATGGTCCTCTCAACATCTACACAGTTTACCGCAAACCCGGAAAAACATTGAAAGCGGACCATTTAGATTGCATTTTTTCTTCTTCGCCTAATGGTATATTTATCGGAGATTGGAACGCTAAACATCCTTCGTGGAACAGCAACAGGACGGACAAAAACGGTAAAGTTTTACACTCATTTGTAAATGACAATAACATCAATGTTTTGGCTCCACTTTTTCCAACTCACTATGCCGCAAAAATATGCAGATCAGCAACCCGTACTGCTAACAATCAACAACAAAACACTCTGATTCCTCAACCTCCCCCACTTCTTTGCTCGTTCGCCGCTGCAACCAACCCTGACTTCCCTCTTATAATAATAATAATAATATGTTTTATTTGCCCAAAAGACCAAGGTATATTTGAAGCTCTTGGTATCTCGGTGCATACAAAAGACGGTCCTCTCAACATTTACTCAGTTTACTGTAAACCCAAACATAAAATTACAGTGGACAATCTAGATAGTCTTTTTTCCTCGCCTAATGGAATTTATTTCGGCGACTGGAATGCAAAACATCCGATGTGGAACAGCAACAGGACTGATAAAAATGGTAAAGTATTAAACTCATTTGTTACCGATCGCAATATTCACGTTTTGGCTCCGCTTTTCCCAACCCACTATGCTGCAAAATCTTGTGACATAATCGATTTCGGTCTTTCCCACAACCTACCCATCTCGTGCACGCCCACTGTAATTTACTCGTTCACCTCAGATCACCTCCCGCTATGCTTTACCTTACCCTTAAGCAATAAACCACTTTTGTCATCAGAATTCCAAGTCACGGACTGGGAAAAATATGTAACTTGTCTAAAGAATTCCCTTTCTGATATCAATCCCATCCAAAACCCAACTCCTGCACTTATTGACCAACAAACCAAACTCATAACTTCCGCTCTACATGAAGCTAAAAAATGTGCTTCACGCTCCTTCATTGCCAAACCCAAAAATCATGAAAAACTCCCACAATTCCTTGTTGACTTAATTAAATGCCGCAATGCCGCACGCAGATTGTGGCAAGCTTATAGAAATTCTCAGGATAAAACAAATTACAATTGCCTTTCCAACCAAGTAAAAAAAGAAATTCAGTCCCTCAGTAATAGAAATTGAGAAAACCATATTAGGAAATTAACTTTTGAAAACCCAGTCCCTCCCGACGCCAAATCTATTTGGAAAACAAATAAGGTCCCTCAAAAACACTGACAATTTTTTTTCCCATCCTCTTTCAATTAATTCAGTACTAATTTTTGATCTGATTGAAAAAGTCAAAATCCAAGCCGACCATCTGCAATCCACCATGTCCTCAGATACTTCCTTTTCTCCAATAGAAAATTCAGTAAACAAAATTTTGATAACCTCAAAGCCACACCTTCTTCCACTGCTATCTCCTCCCCGTCTGATATCGAAAAAATTCTAAACTCTCTCTCCATAAGAAAAGCACCCGGCCTAGATAACATTAGCAGCACACAGTTGCGATTTGCCAGTAAATGCCCAAAATTTCCTTTTCTTCTCTCTAATCTCTTCAATGCCTGTTACTCTCTTCCGCACTTCCCGGATGCTTGGAAACAAGCAAAAGTTATTCTTCTTCCGAGACCTGGTAAAGACCCTAAGGTCCCCGGCAATTCCCGACCTATCTCACTCCTATCAAATCTTTCCAAAATTCTTGAATCCCTAGTCCTTCGCCGTCTCGAATCCTTCTCCACTGCATTCAAAATCATTCGGCCTGAACAAGTCGGTTTTAGATGAAACATGTCTGCCCTCCACCAAATCCTTCGTCTGGTAGAAACAATTAGCCACAGTTTTAATCACCGTAAATCAACGGACGCAGTATTCCTTGACGTTGCCCGTGGCTTCGACAGAGTATGGCACAAAGGTTTAATTTACAAACTGCAGCAGTTAAAATTCCCACGTTCTGATATTCTCTCCATAAAAGAATATCTCTCTCAGAGACAATTCTGTGTTACGGAAGCCAAAACAATCTCTTCTTTGCATCCAATGGAAGCAGGCGTTCCGCAGGGTTCGATTCTAAGTCCGCTGTTATTCACACTTTTTTAAACCACACACCACAAACACCACATTGCATATGTACGCTGATGACACAGCTATTACTGCAATGTCATTTTGTGGAGACACTAGCACTAACAAACTCAACAAACACCTAAACCTCATCTCCAAATGGACACCAATATGGAAAATACGCATCAACGCAGACAAAAGCACACACATACACTTCTCACGCAGAACCAAATTTGCAGCACAAACTCAACCAACCATAAACAAAATCCGGATACCAAGAGCGAAAAATCATAAATTCCTCGGCGTTTTGTTAGATGACAAATTAACCTTCAACGAACACCTTAAATATTGCACAAGGAAAGCAATGTTAATCAGGCAAGCATTAAGTTCATTGTCCTCCCGTACTTCTCCATTATCCCACAGCTGCAGATCCAAACGCTAATCCACAATCATTTGTCCCGCACTACTCCACGGCTGTGAAATCTTTGCAAATTCAAGATTTATCAGGGAAAAATTGGAAACATTCCAGAATAAAGCCGATGACACCACAATCCTATCTCAGAGTTCTAACCCAGAACATGCAGCCGACAAACTTCAAGACCATCTCGACGACTACGAGGATTGGGCAAAACTATCTGTCCGTCAATGCAACTAAATGTACTCATATTGTTTTCTCCAGACGTCCCAAAGCTGGCGAGGGCCCTTCATTGTTCTTCGGAAAAACAAAAATTCCGAAACAGCAAATAGTTAAATATCTCGGCGTCCACGTGGACAAAAAGTTAACCGGGACACATCACATAAAAACCCAAATAGGCAAAGCAAAAGGAGTAAGAATAAGCTTACTACCACTTATAAAAGCTTCTTCCCCGCTCTCGCTCAAGACAAAACTTTTACTTTACTCCAGTACCATCAAGCCTTCACTCACTTATGCATCTCCAGTTTGGCTCCACGCTGCAGCTTCCCACTTAAAACGTCTACAAACCACTGAAAATGTCATCATCCGAAGAATCGTCGGCCCTCCGTGGTTCATCAGCAACTGGAACCTACGAAAGGACCTGAAGATCACTCCATTGCTGCACTGTCTAAAGAGCTTACTTCATAAATTTGCTAAGTCGCTGCCATTAACCAACAACGAACTAATCGTTCATCTTTGGGATTACAACCTTCCTGACAAAACTAAACATAAACTACCTAAAACCACCTCCCTCTCATATCCGTTCCCCCTAATTAACCAATTTAAGGAACTGCCATGACTCACATCTAGCCGGAAACCAAAAAAATTGAAACAAGTAGTAGACAGCCTTTGGCTGGGAACTACTGATACCACAAGGAGAGTGAAATACGTTGCGTGCGTCTGCCAATCCCTGAACCTTCCCTACCTCACCCGAATGTCAGACGTCCTCGCCGCACATAGACTTCCAACGGTGAATCACTTCATAAATAAGCTCGTTTGCAATTTTAAGTCCAGGCTCGGGGCAACCAAAAACCCACTGCTAACACATATCTGGAATTACGACCCTACAATATTAACAACATACAAACTGCCTCAACAAATAACTCGTCTATGAGTCTTTCCTTTGTCTTTTCCTTCCTGTAGTCTTAGTTAATTTTTGTCAGGGATTTTTATCAAAATTTTTGTTGTGAAAAAAAAACAATTTAATAATCTTTTTGAAAAATAATTAATAATCTGAGGAAGAAAAAAAATAATAATCGCTACTTGCAAAATTAAAAAAATAAATAATAAAAAAATAATGCAAAAATGAAAAGCAAGTACTGAAAAAATAATAAAATATAAAAATATAAAAAATAATAATAAAAACTTCAAAAAAGGAATTTATTTGCTTATGTCATATAAATTGTGTAGATGTAAGTTTCCGTTCAAACATACCCAGCACTACACCAACAACACATTCAAAGGTGCAAAATATTTAATCCACTGTGAACTGGCTGGTTAAGTTGATATGGTTTACTGATACAGCAGAATTCGCGCCTGCGGCACGTCAATTAATGACATTGATAATTATAATTGACGAAGTAATTCAAATCGCACTTTCCTTGAAGAGTGATGGCTAACCATCGGGCCGGCCAATTACAGATTCTCCACTGGAATGTTTGTGGACTCCATGATTAACAAGAAGAATTGCGTGAACTCCTCAAAATTCACTTCATTGATGCCAAACTAATCTAGGAATCTTGGCTTAATCCGAAAAAATCTGTATACATGCTTTCCGGGCTTCACCCAATACCAGTTGGACTGAGAAGATGCAAAAAGCAGTGGTATTGTCCTACTAATAAAATCATCAATTCCTCCATCTCAATTACCAAACATGGATAATTCATCCATTGAAGCTGTCAGCGCCAAAGGAAGGACGACTCTTGGTTATTTCCATCGTTGGTCAGCCTATGGGCCACCAAAACCGCCAAAAAAAAAAGACTTTGAGCATCTAAACTCTATTTTGAAAGCACGTTCAATCATCGCCAGTGATTTAAATGCAAAAAATTTGAGCTGGGGCTGCAATGCCAATAATAAAGCAGGAAATATGCTCCTTAATTTGCAGAGATGTTATAATTTAGACATTATTGGTCCAGATTCTCCATCACATTTTTCTTACCGTGCCTCTTCTGATATTCTGGACTTTGCACTCTCATTAAATGTTTGCCCAATTGGCCATTCATCTGCAATAGACTACCAGCTTTCAGATCATCTGCCTCACAACTTCACCATCAGCAGTCTTCCTGAATGCAAATCCAGCATCTTCAAATGCGCAAGAGCCCAAGATCCGATCATCCGAAACCTCTACAAAACTCTGAGAAACCGAGTCACGTCCGCCATACGTGCCCATCGTCAAAAGTTATGGGATGAGAAAATTGCTTCTCTATCCCACAAAGACCACTCAGTCTGGCAACTCGCCAGATCACTCCATTGCCACAAAACTCCTACCCCTCCAGTGGACTTAAACGGCACCCAGGCAATCAAAAGGCCAACATGTTCGCCGAACAGCTGGCGGAAACATTTCGAGACGCAGGAAACTCTGACGCCGTGGAAGAATGCGCAGAAACAAATTCTGCCATCACACTCTGCCCAAGTCCATCATTCCCTCATCCAGTCCATCATCCAGTTACCCAAGAAGAAAGCCCCAGGACTGGACAACTTCACCAACCATCTCACCAAGCAGCTTCCTCCGAATTTCCTGCTATACTCTACGCCATCTATTCAACCCCTGTTACAAAATGTCCTTCTTCCCAAAAAGCATGGAAATCGGACAAAGTAATCCATATCCCGAAACCAAGGAAATCACAACTAGACCCTAATAATTGTAAACCAATCAGCCTACTTTCCATCTTCGGCAAACTGCTTGAAAAAAAATCCTAAATCGACTTCTTCCGGAACTGAGAGAACACCAACTGATTCGAGACGAGCAAGCAGGATTCCGCTCCAGTCACTTCACAACGCATCAAATCGCAAGGCTCGTCGAAACTATCCAGCTTAGCTTTAATATCAAAAAGTACGTTGTAGGTGTCTTCCTGGATCAGTCCAAGGCCTTCAACCGTGTCTGGCATCAAGGCCTCATTCACAAACTCTACTCCACACCCATTTCCATGTACCTAATCAAATTCATTCAGTCCTACCTATCCGAACGCACCTTCTATTCCTCCGTCAATCTAGCACGATCCCCGTTACAACCAATTACCTCTGGAGTCCCACAAGGCTCCATCCTCTCCCCATTCCTATTCAACGTACACATCAACGACCTACCTTCTCACCCAAACACAGAAACCTTCATGTATGTTGATGATTCGCAATTATATCGAAATCATTCGACCCAGACACGGCCGCGGACCCAATCCAGGAGCACCTCGACGACATTGAGGACTGGATGTCTAAATGGAAGCTGAAATTGAACCCTGCCAAAAGTCAAGTCATGCAGTTTGCCAGGAAGAGGAAAGAATCACTCTCAACTCCCATCTACTACAGGAATAGCTGAATTAACAGAAGCAAAACCTCAAAGTTCCTGGGCGTCATTTTGGACGAGAAGCTCACATAGAGTGCCAATACGACAGCAGCAGTACAGAAGGCGAAAACTGCATCTGCAGCCATTTTTCCCCTCCTAAAAAGTCTCCGCTTGGGGCTACACACTAAGAAGATTTTGTGATCGGCCATGATTAGGCCAATACTCACATATGGTTACCCGGCATCCATAGCTAAAAAGCACTTGCACACACTTAAAGTTCTACAAAATAAAACACTAAGGACAATCACGGGAGCCCCCTGGTTCGTCCGAAACACTTACATACACGAAAACTTAAAAATAAAAACAATGACACAATGCCTCAATGACATGGCACAGTCATTCCAACTATCACTCGACAAAACCCAAAACACTACTGACTCCACTATGGAACTACACAGACAATTCATACTTCAAATACCCAAGATCCAAAGCAGCAATCACACGCCCAAAACAATAAAACAAAAAATATAGCCACTTAACACAATAACGCCACACACAACAAAAAACGCCAATGCGTCGATTACCAGCAACGGCTGAACATCGAGTGAATAACTGCTAAGCAGTTACCTAACACAGTGTAGCGTGGCGTAGCAAGACACTGCCAATGATGCATCTTACCAAATCCCTCCAAAATCACTTCCCGACACACTTCCTGCAGAAATAATCGATTTAATTCAACGCAGAAATTTGGCCAAGAAGATTTGGCAGCATTCTAGGCTTGTGAAGGACACATCTGTTGGGTCACTTGGTCAAAAACTTGCCGTGCTTGCCATACGCTGGCTGTACTTGCCACACACCTAGCATCGAGCCAGACAGGCCAACACAGCCTGCCCTCGCAGCAACTGCGTCAAGAGGATGCCGTTCACAGTGAGCCGCGTCAAGAAGACACCGCTATTTCCCAGTCGCTACGGATGCCCAGGGGGGGATACTAACTAAGCACCTCCTTCTCATCCCTGGGTGGTGCCTGCACCTGTGACTTTCCCTTGTCGTCTCGGCTGCTACCCCGGGAATTCTGGACCGTAAGAATCATCCATAGCACACCCAGGGGACACGGCCGGGTCCACTAATTAGGGATCCCAAACTGCCCTCCCTACCCTCCCCAACGCTACAAGAAGGCGGCTATGGACAGCATGGCAGCCCCAGATGCCAGCGCCACAGAAGAGGACTACGCCAGCGGCGAGGACAATAGCACCGCAGAGCAAATGATGTACACTGATGAAGAAGTAGAGCACCTATTTTCATTTGCGTCACAAAAGTCATATGCAGAACATGTAAACATCACTAAAAGCAATGCCATTAGCCAATATTCAGAAACCACAACCCAAAACAAAACCAATCTGCCACGATTTTCAAGCACTTCCGTACCAAATAGAAAATTGATCATTATTACGGTGCCTGAGGAATCAACTCACAATCCCAGATTCCGCAATTTTACGGCCTACCTATACTGATAAGTGCAGAAAAAGCCTCGGAAGCTGAAAGGCCCTCTTTAGATCCGGATGATAATCAGCCCTATTTAGGTCCTTCCAAGCGCAGAAGCATCAGAAACATGCCTTCGCCACCTTCTCCAGCTCCTATTCCCCTCCAGAACAACTTTTCATCATTAACCATGGACCAAACTCCAGCCCCTGCAAGGCCACCAACGTCACCCCCAGCTGCAAGACTGCCCCGCTCAATTCCTCAGAATTAATCTTCAGTTCCGCCGATCTTGAGAGAACCAATGGGTTGGTCAATAAAAAGCCGAGCCATCAAAGCTGTATGTGAATACCCTCCAGTTTCCATTCAACCGGCTCCTGAGTTAAAATTCAACCAACCTCATCATCAGATTTTAGTGCTTTAGTGTGTCTATTTACGGAAAAACAACGGGGATCAACCAGGGGGCCACGGTTGGCCGAGTTTGTTCCTAATTTCAAGCTCGGTCACTGCGGTTCTCACCCTCGGGTGTCGTCCCCTGCTGCATGGTAACCATCCCCAGTTGCTCTCGGCCGCTACCCTGGGCATTCTGAGCTGTTAGAATCGCTCATTGCACTGCCCGGGGGAAACGGCCGGGTCCCCACGCTAGGGTAATAGGCTCCCTCCCTGCCCTCCCTCCATCGATATGGCCGCTATGGCGGCCAACACCGTCATCGCAGACTCCCTGATGGAGACGAAAGCAGCCAGCCAGCCCTCGTCCGAGGACGAATCAGCGCCTGCAAGGACCACGTCCAAGACATCGGCGCCCTGCCCGGTCATCCATGCACACACCACCACTCAATTCACTCCGTCACTTACAGAAGCAAATTCTCCTACATTTCTTAGGACTAACCAAAAAAAAGTCAAGTCCATTAAGCCAATTATGTCATCCAAACCCGTCCAATCCGCCGTCCAGCCGCAACCTGCATCAGCCACTGCGCTGCCACCTGCCCCTGCTGACAGCCAGATGCCATCCTGCTCTGCAGACTCGGTGTGTCCAACCCTCCCTGCCAGTCAGACTGAAAGTGCACATGCCCAAAATGCCAGCCTGGGCAAATTTAAAGATGTCAATAGTCGTAAAGCTGCATCGCAATCTAAAAAACAGGTACAATCAGGTGAAAAAATTATTCCTCTCAATAACCAGTATGCTATTCTTACTCCTAGTGAAAGTCAATCTTACGAGTGTGCAATTAATGATTCTGAGCCTTCAGCTACTGATAAAAAATACAAAATTTCTCCTCTCTGTGTTGCCGATACGGCCCAATGGCCAACAATCCATCAAAATTTGTTAAAAGCGTGTTCTTCGCCTCCAGTCTTGCATGCAACTAGCACCACCACGGCTATAATCAAATGCTCTAATGTGTCTGACTTCACTGCTGCAAAGTCTGTACTCAATGACCTGAAAGTTCCTTATACTACGCACCAATTGCCAGAAAACCGTCGCCGAGAATTTGCCCTTCGGGGTACTCTACCGTCTGTGTCAGATGATCTCATCCTCAAGGACCTTCAGTCCAAAGGTTATCCGTTATGCGTATTTTTTCAACGCGTCCTACTCAACGACAGCGAGACAATGGCAACAATTCTGTACCTTCTTATCCAATGCCAGTTTGTCACGTAACAACAGATCCGTCCATAGAAGTTCAATCATTTCTTAATGTAGATTCAGTTCTTGGCTTGGACATAGTCATCTCTCCATTCAAAAAACAGCCGGTTCCGGTACAATGCCACCGCTGCCAAAAGATAGGGCATACAAAAAATCATTGTACACTTACCCCACAATGTGTTCGTTGCGGGCAAAACCATCTTAGCTCAGAGTGTACTAAACCGAGAGAAGAACCAGCTAAATGCGCTTTGTGCAACAATGCTCACCCGGCTTACTACGGTGGTTGCTCAGTCCATAAAGAAGCCAAGAAAGCTATGATTGACAGACGAAATGCAAATAAACCTGTATCAGCGCCTCCCCCCCCCCCCCCCCCCTCCGTTAATGAGAACATTCGCCGCAGCCACAGCTTCCGATTTTCCTCACCTTCCCAACGCTCCTATTCCTCAATCTTCCTCTCCTCCTTCCAACGACAACCGAGAATTGCCGTCGTGGTTCTCCGGAATTTCCGCCCATCTGTCCACTCTACAAACTGTCGTTGCGAAAAAAAAACTTTCTCCTTGAGCAGCTGCTACTCCTCCAAACCGAACCATGAACAAACACCTCACATCCAAGAACACGCTTCACGTCATATCTTGGAACTGCAATGGCATATCGACTAGAAAACACGAACTCTTTCAATATGCCGTAGACAATCACACAGACATCATCCTTTTGCAAGAAACCCATTTATCTCCTCTCCAATCATTCTCCAACCCACTCTTCCACACTTACAGACTGGACGGCATCACAAGGGGCGGTGGAGTAGCAGTTCTCGTCCGTAAAAACCTTCCCCACTCTCTCCTTAACTCACCAAACCCCGAAGCATTCGAAGCTCTTGGTATCCAAATACACACTAAAGTCGGTCCCGTGAACTTCTTCTCTATTTACCACAAACTCCGCGAGCGACTTAGCAAAGAGCGTTTGGATCGCCTGTTCTCCGACTACTCCAATGGTCTATTCTTCGGGTACTGGAATTGCAAACATCCTTGCTGAAACAGCAATTCCATTAATGCGGACGGTAGGAAACTGCACTCTTATATCAAAAATAAACAATTCACTGTATTAGCCCCGATTCAAGCAACGCTTTACGCGCCAAGATCATGCGATGTTCTCGACTTTGGCCTTTCTCTGAATCTTCCTTTCTTTTTCACTCCCTCCTTAGTCTATTCCTTCACCTCCGATCACTTTCCTCTTAGCTTTTCTCTCCCAATCTCTTCATCAATCACTCTCCCCCCATCTATTACAGTCACTGATTGGGAAAAATTCTCCATTTTTTTAGAACAATCCTTAGCATCCATCCCAGCTATTGAAAACCCTTCTGCAGAATCTATTGACAATCGAACCGAGTTAATTACAAAGGCGCTTCACTCCGCTAAAGAACAAACGACTAAATCTTTTCCTCCGCGCCACAAAAAAGCTTTTCACTTTCCCTTTCTTCTTACTTCATTAATCAAGCGCCGCAATAGTGCTCGCCGTGTTTGGCAAAATTCCAGATGCAAATCAGATAAATCTGCATACAACAAACTCGCTAATTCTGTTAAAAAAGAAATATTTAAGCTCAGCCGGGAAAAATGGGAAAATCACATCGCAAATTTAACTTTTGACAATCAGCAATTAAATTCCCCATTTACTTCCAATACTCTATAGTATTCATAGGTAGCATATGTTCTGTAAATAATTAAAGAGTACGCGTGTCTTGTTTGTCTGAGGATTACCGGAAACCATAATAAGCACTCCCATTATATACTCGTTAGATGTTGTGAAGATATCTAAGAGACTTTGCAATATGGACCTCCATGTCCACTCGTCAACATCTCTGAAACGTTGTTTGACGTCCTTTGGATATTTAACAGATATCCATCCAACGCTATTTAGATTAATATAGATATTGCACGGAAACCACATAGTAACGCCAAAAGCGTTGTCTGGATTTTGTTGGGATATTGATTGCTGCTATGGTAATAATAATAATTTCAGGAATATAATATACTAATATTATAATATGTTTATAATGTATACTAATATTATTATATATCTTAATATACTATGGAAAACAATTAAAGCTTTAAAAAATAAAACAAAAAATTTTCCCATTCCTTTAACTTTCGATACCGGCCTCATCTTTAATCCTTCTAACAAAGTCGAAATCCAAGACTTTTTAGAAAAAACCATGTCTTTGGATCTTACTCCTTCACCTAACGATAGAGTAATTAACTCCTTCTTCTAAAATCTCCCCCCCAATCCAACTCCTACTCGTATTTCAACTCCTCCATCTATTTGCAATATGCTCGTGTCTCTCCCTGCGAAAAAAAAGCTCCCGGGCTTGACAAAGTTTCCAACTTTCAATTGAAATTTGCCAGTCGCAGTCCATCCTTTAACTTTCTTCTCTCTGATCTTTTTAATCACTCTTACTCTTTACCTCACTTTCCGACGACATGGAAACGGGCCAAAATTATTTTAATTCCCAAACCGGGCAAAGACCCAAAAATTCCCGGCAATTCACGCCCGATTTCACTTCTCTCAAACCTTTCCAAAGTCCTTGAAGCCATAATTCTTTCCCGTATTGAATTCTTTGTTACTTCCCATAAGATAATTAGACCAGATCAACTTGCGAAAGATCCACAGAGAAAAAATCATTCGCCTTGACCGGGATTCGAACCCGGATCCCCCGATTTCCGGTCGAGTGCTTTTAGCCAGTTAAGCTACCGAGGCGTCATTCTTCCCTGTGGATATTTTCGGACACTACCGGACAAGATGTTGCTGGACTAAAAGCACTCGACCGGAAATCGGGGGATCCGGGTTCGAATCCCGGTCAAGGCGAATGATTTTTTCTCTGTGGATCTTTCGCACGATTGTGCATTGCGGGTGACTCCCGTAAAAAGTTATCACCGCGGCTAGTCCCGGTATACTTTAAAAAACCAGATCAACTTGGTTTAAGACGTAAAATGTCAGCAATTCATCAAATCCTCCGCTTAGCCGAAAAAATATGTCACTCTTTCAGTAGCCGCGAGACAACTGATGCAGTTTTCCTTGATGTTGCCCACGATTTTGATCGCGTGTGGCACAAAGGCCTTATGTACAAACTTCACGTATTAAATTTCCCCCCATCAGATACTCATTTTCTCATTTCCTACCTTCAAAACCGCCAATTCTGCGTCGCCGAAGGATCCACCTTATCATCACTCAGACCGATGGAGGCAGGCGTTCCACAGGGTTCCTTGATAAGTCCGCTACTTTTTACTCTTTATGTTAATGACATTCCAAGGACTCCACTCACTACACTTTACATGTATGCAGACGACACGGCCATTGCTGCCACTTCAGGCTCAGGTGACACTAACATAAACAAACTAAATACTCATCTAAAACGCCTACATAAATGGACACAAATCTGGAAAATCCAGATTAATCCATCCAAAAGTACACACATACATTTTTCTCAACGTAGAAAATTCTTTCCACTTACATCTCCACACTTCTACAAGAAAAAGATACCAAGAGCCACAACTCACAAATTTCTCGGTGTCGTCCTTGACGGTAAATTGACGTACAAGCCTCATTTAAAGTACTGCCTCGGGAAAGGCTTCGCGACACGACAAGCTGTTTCGTGTCTGTCAACGTCTTACAGTCCCCTGTCCCATTCCGCTAGAATCCGTCTTTATAAAACCATTATCCGTCCGGTGGTGCTATATGCTTGTGAGATCTTTGCAAAAGATATTTCCATCAGGAAAAAGCTAAGCCAATTTGAAAATAAAACAATAAGTTCCCTACTCAACTTAGGAAAATTAACCAATCTTAACCATGTCCGTGCTGCACACAAACTCCCCTCAATCAATGATTTCATTAATCATCTCATTAGTAATTTCAAGTCCAGGCTGAAGGGCACAGGTAATACACTGCTTACAGATTTATGGGACTACGACCAAAGTTTCCCAACTACATACACACTGCCTCATCAAATCACTCGTGTATGAGTCTTTTCTATGTCTTTCCTTCTTCATCCAATGACTAAAAATTGTATTGAAATCTATAGTTTTATTTTCTTGTCAATTTTGCAAATACCTAAAAAAATAAATCTTATAAAATCCATTGCAAAACTTAACAAAAAGATTATAAACTGACAAAAAAAATATAAATAATAATAAAAAGATATAATCAAAAAGTATCTTTAAAAAAAATATAAATATTATAATCAAAACAGGATAAAAAAAATTATGTCAATTTACAATATCATGTATTTAGTTTTGCGCCATTGGCGCTGTCACCATGGCCAGCCCGACTCCAGTGCCTCCTGAGGTCACGTGGATAATTGACGCGGCAAGACAGCAATGCCATCTGGCCATCACTCCACCAACCACGGCAACTGCCGTCACCACGGAGACTATCGGCCCGCTACCATGCCAACTGGCCAACCCAGCAGTCCAGCCGGACATTCCAGCAGTGACCACCGCCACCCCTGTTGCCACCCCTGACACCCCTGCTGCCAGGACGTCCGCCACGGCACCGCCGGTCATCCCATTTCCGATGCCGCCATCGCCAGCCGCCTCAGCAGCCGCCAAGTACGCCCACCAGGCAGCCAAGGACCCGAGAAGGGCCAAAACCACCTCTTTGGCAGTAAGTACTGCCCCCCTCTCGCACTATCATTGCCGCATGACAATACGCAAACCGCGCATGTCCAAGGAGACGATGGCTTCACTGTCGTGTCAGGGAAAAAGGCAGCTAGCGAGCGGAACCGAGTGGCACCGGTTTCGCCAGTCCCTACTGCCAACTCGTATGATCCGCTAGTTTAAAATAGTGTGCCGGAGTCCCGTACGGACGTTCCTAGCCAGCCCAAATCGCAAAAAATGCCTAACACAACTGTATACGGAGTCTCTGAGTGGGTTCCACTGTACGCTGCACTGGAGGCAACTGATATGCTGGCTCTGCGTACCCTTCACCATACTCATTCCTGGGAGAGCGACTGAGCCCCACGAGTGCCCACTCCCGTAGTATACCGGTTGGGCCAAGATGGCCGACCCCGGCATATCACGGAGGCACGGCCTGCGAGGGCTGGTCGGCCGGATTGAGCGAAAATGGTACCCAGAGCCAGGTCACTCAGTGTGACTCACCTTCTTTTATTAAAATATCAAAGTACAATGGTATCAATTCTGGGCACAATCTGAAAATCATTCCTTTACCTTTAGACAATGAGTATAGAGCAGTTGTATTGTCCGCATACATATTAATTTGAACATTTACCAATTCTAGAGCATTAATTAAATCAAGGGCTTTCTGTAAACCAGTAAGTGCTGCATAGGCTTCACAAGCATTAATAGAACTCATATGGGAAGGAATTACAAATGATTGGCTTAATTCCCATTCAGGAATGGCAACACCTCCTGTAGTGAGCGTAGCGTCAGTGTACACATCTATTTCAGCGGTTGGATTGGGTAATTTCACTTCTTTTGCAAAGAATTCGGTATTGGACAATTGTGACCACCATTGGATATTTCTTTGTGATAGGTGGTGCCGCCGAAATGCTCGCTGAGGGGCCCCAACACCGTGGTCATCTCAACATCGTCTCCGCGTGACTACCGTGAGGCCAGGAAGGTGCTGACTGACAGGAAGCTGGAGTTCCATTCTTACCAGGCCGCGGAGGACAAGTTGGTGGAATACTGCATTCCCGATATTCAGCGCAACACACCGGTGGAAGCAGTGATGGCAGCCCTAGAGAAAAAAGGATTCAAGCCGAAGTCAGTTGTCCAATTGACAACTACGGAACAAACAGGTATTTGCAACTTTTCAACTACATTTTGAGTGTTTTTTTCCACTTTTCAAGCAACTTATGGACCCAATAATTGAATACATGTGACACAAATATGTTCCCACCCCCCTCCAAAACCCGCTTGATGATATAAGACACGGTCTCAGGTGTTATTCTGTGGAATTGTTTCATTGTTGAATGAAATAAAATAACTTTGTTATATTCCACACTTTATTTTAAATAGTACTACCTGGGTTTCAACATGTAGTGAGAACACTAGATGTTGAAACACGGGTCGTACTATTTAAAATAAAGTGTGGAATACAACAAAGTTATTTTATTTCATTCCACTTGATGAATTCAAGCGCCAATCGACTTTTTATATTTGTACTTCTTTTTTTCCATATATTATATATGATAGGGACAAAATGATATTTGCAACTTGTCATACTAGCGTTTCCTAATGAGGCATATACCCTGGTCAATTTGATTTTTTTTGTGTAAAATAGGCCTAAAATACTGTATATGTCTGAATACAGTCCCCCCTTTTTTCCAAAAATGCCTGTGGTAAAAGTATAGGGGGGACTATATTCAAACACATTTTTTTTTTATTTTCCTGAAACTGAAGCCACAAAATTGGGGGGGGACTATATTCGGAGAAATACTGTATTATTCTATGAAAATGCATGCCATTTACCTTAACTTAATTCGATTTATGTAATTGCTGAGTATGACGTTGCATTGCTACGAAGTGTAAACTCCATAGAAGCAATTCAGAGTGGTTTTCCCAGTTATTAAGTTGAATAATAAACAGCTTTTATTTGTGGAATTATTTGAAGATATTCAAGGTTTAATAGGGTATTAACATGTGTAAATTCTGTTTATAATACATCAATATGCCTTATGTTGATTCTTCAAAATACTTATTAGTAAAGTTGCCTCCACTACTACACCCAGTCATTGGCACTAACAATAGTGTCATCACTGAAGGATAATGAAGCTTAACGATTCATTTTCAGGGTGTGTTCAGTTTCTGATTTAGCCAAATGAAAATGATGGTGAATGAAGACATCACTCACAGGAGCCCCAATGCAATGTTGTCACTCAATATCTGCGTTATGTATGAGAAAATTTTGTGTATTTTAGGATATGTCTGGCAGTTTTCCTTTTTTTTTAATCTGCTATTATTTTTATTATAACTGTCAGTCTTCTGATGCAATTAGCCTTTAATGAAATAATATACAGTGGAACCGCATTTAATAATAATAATAATAATAATACTCTTTATTTGCCTCGAGATCATTTTACAGAACAGTGAGTTATGTACTATCATTTGCAAAAGTCTTGCAACAAATCGAGCGGCGCCACTTTCGCTCCACAAAGATTGTGCCCGGAAATTGTATGGTTTTCGGGGTGTATGCAACAATCCAATACTAGTCTTCATGGTTCAATGCATGGAGAACGGGTCATTGGGTGGTTGAGGTATTTTGTCATCCTTTTCAGTCTCGGGATTTGACCGCTTCCATTTAAGTGAAATTAATGTTCATGATATTCCCCCAAACACATTGTAGCAATTAATGCAGTAGGAAAGTTCGAAGGTAATTCCTCGGAGAGATTTTAAAAAGTTGGTAGCTTGGCTCTTTTTGAGTGATCTCAGCTCTTTTCAGAGAGCTGGAAATCACGAGTCGTTCACTGTGAACATGGTAGACTTTTGTTTACAACTATCGACTCGGGTTGATGTTTTAATACAATATCTACGACATATGATACGAGGCAGCTTTGAAATTCCCAGTGTTTCATCATATAAATATCTGAGCAAACACGTAAAATATGAATTAGTTAAGCTAATCGGCATTAATCGTTGCGTAAGTAATAACAGAGTTCTCCGACGTCCGTCAATCGGTAAAGATGTATTCCTTTCCACTTATTCAAAGTATGACGAGGAAAACTTAATGCCAGCTAAAAGTCCCTTTTTTAATGATTGTCGGATTTCAACAGGTATTGTTTGGTAATATGTTCTACTGCTGAATTAGTGTGAATGCGAATAATAACTCTAAGCTGCTATATCGTTGATGATTAAGTTATCTTATTTAGATGCAATCATTTACATATACACTGATGAATTCGGGATAATGTAGGATACTTACTTAGCATTATTAATTGAATTATCTACTTGAATTAAGTAGGTTACATTGTATTAGGAAATGTGTTTGTTGGCCATACGTTTTATGTTTAAGGCATCAGTGGAACTGCAGCTCATTTCATTAAACCTTTCAAGTCGAGTAAGAAGGACGTAAGCAAATCCCAGAATTTCTGTTTGTAATGAATGTATACGCTTGCTTCATTAGAAATACAAGTACCGAGTTTGAAACCGTTGAAACATAATAACAAATAATAATAACTTAAAAAGACGACACCATACCGAAGTCGCAGGCGACAACATCATTATATTCCTAATGTATATACTAACCAGCCGAAACATAGACTATGCGAAAGCCTCCGTGCTCAAGTTATAATCATATAATCGAATAAAAGACTAATATACCGAGAAAGTGATTATTTTGATCAAATTCGTTCAAGTGAGAAGCCGTAGGAGAAGCACATGAAGGAGCTCAGTGTTACAATAATAACAAATAATCAAAATTACGACTCGATGACCTTGAGCTAGTAATAGCTCAGTGGATAAACAATTGGGCTGGCGATAGGAGGGGCCCGCGTTCGAGTCTTTCCGGTGGCCGAAATTTTTTATCCTCCGCAAAGCCGTATTTTAAAGTTTTTTTATTTTTGAAATTTATGTTAAGAGGGTACCAGCTGTTGAATTTGAGCATTTTTTGCGACAATTTCTAATTTAAATGACCGTGCGACGGGAATCATGCGTAGTTAGCGCGGTAGGACGAATCAATTGCGTTTTCTTGAAGGAACTCCAATCAGAATCACTGGTGAATGTAATTCCTAGTGCTATATGGTTTCCTTTACAGGTCCGTAACTGCTCAACATTATTAACCTTTGGAATGAGAACTATCGTAATAATCTAAGGTTCCATATACGTAATTTCTTAAATAGATCAATTTTATCTGATTAAAAAGAAAATTATGAATGATATTTTGCAGCGATTATGCTGCCCGCCTATGTTGTATGCTGCCTATTTGTCATCAACTTGTCGCCATTTCCTACCAAGTTAATTTCTCCAGTAAAGTTTTTAAGAACAATTTTACCCTTTTTCGTTTCGTAAATGAGCAGTGACGGAAACTTTTCTTAGAGATAGAAAAAGATATAAATTAAGTGAAGAATTTTACTTTTAAACTTTAGGCTTCAGTATTCTACAATCAGTGTTTTTTTAATACAGTAATTTTGTTGGAAAGGGACAGAATGTGAGACCAGCTGATCTACTAAGTACAATCCTAGGAATAACCTATGAAATGGTAATCCTTAATCGTGCACGCACCACGGCCCTTATTTTTAAATATAGGAAAGGCTTATCTTGAGGTGTTTATCAACTATTTTTCTAGTGCGTATTTTCTTCAAGCAAATTGTGGCATCAACATGTATATATTGTGACGGGTGGTCACGATATTTTTTCTTTTCGTCCCATGTCAGCGCGCCTCACGCGGCTACGATCTTCCCCGTGGAAGATTACGTGGATCGGGCGAAGTGACTCTGACCTTCATGTAGTATAAGACGGTAAAATACCATGGTTTTAGTTCCCATTCAATTGTACCCATAGGATGTAAGGCGATCACGCCACTTGTGCAGTGACGTGATTGGCTAAAATTCAAAGTGAGTGACGTGTGTCAGCTTTCCGTAACGGAAAAATCGGGAATAGCGAGGTTACGTGGTAGGAGGAGAAGTGGGGATGAAGTCAGTTGGTGAACGGACACGGTACTGGTCTGTTGGTTGAGAGGGAGACAAGCCTGTCTCGAGGTACCAGCAGAGAGAGAGCACATAATTGGGAGCTGGCAGTCAATGCTCAGCTGTGAGAGGGAAGGAGACCCAAGAAAGGCAACGGCTGTGATTGCAGAGGTGTGTGATGGAGAGCGACCGGGGGAAGTGGAAGCAGTTTCTGATTCCGGAGCACGGATAAAGGTGCTGGCCCAGGCGTTTGAGAAGGCGACATCTGTGCCGAAAGTGAGGCCGTCGCTGCGCTTGTGGGCCGTTTTCATCCGGAGCAGCCAAAAAGCTCCCCGAATCGCTGGCGACGGAGTCGTCGGGAACCACAGACTGCCATGCCCATAAGTATCAATCTCCAGTAATTATTCCCGTATTATCACATTCCCAAGTGCTTCAAGCAGTACCAAGAGGGTAAAGATTACCACTCTAAAGTCCGTCTACTTCATCCAAATACCGGTGATTCATGTAAAGACCAATCAAGTCACTTTCGCAAGAGTTCATGCGAGACTGCAAAAAGTCAATAACTGCACCGAGTTTTTAAATAGTTAATTGAACAGAAAAGGACTATTGATTGCACGTCTTACGCCCGTAAATAAGGGCAATTTAATGTATCATAATTTCCCGTCTTTCCAGGAGGCAGACGAGGAACATGTAATGGCTTTTCAATTCTTATTTCTTTGTGTCATCAAGGGTATTTCATCTTTTTGCTTGTGTTCATTCATCCATCATTAGTTTGTAGATTAGGCTTAGTATTGTTCAAGGGTGATTTTTCATCAGTGCGTTGATGGTTTTTCGTTGTTTTCGCCAAAGTCTCAATAATAAATGGTGATTTTTGTGCATAATGTAAAAGGTCAGTGTTCATTCGTCGGATCCTCAAACCCTTGTCCGTGCGTGAGTCAAACAACCAGTGTCCGCATTGTCATATTGTCCACCCGTATTAACAATTATTTAATCCTGGGAGTTTGGAACGTCCTTGCTTCTACCGGCAAAGCTAGTTCGTGGGCCGCGGTTTTGGGTGGCGCCCTAATAAACGATCTAAGATCGTATTCTTCTGCAATATTTTTCCCAAAATCACATTCTACCGAAACCAGATTTCGGAGTGGCGAGCTGTCGGGGAAGGAAAGAAGGAGGGGGTAACACTCGGGGGCGTGAGGGCTGAGACGGGTCGACGGGCTGGCAGGGAAACGGGCCTGTTCCGTCACAATATGATAGGGCTACAAATTGGCCCTATTTTCACTATTTTGGAAGTACGTGAGAATCACTTACGGCCTGCAAGTTTTACTCCAGGTAACCTACTTCCTCATCCCTGGCTGATAAAGTTGGGATGAAGATGTAGGGCAAGACGAGGTGCAGGACCTATTAGCTGACGTAAAGAACTATTTAATGCCAATCAATTAAATATGGTGGAGACGACAGATTCGTGTTTTTTTTTCGGAAAATTGCCAGTTAATTTTTTTCATTTATTAATTCTTCTATATCGAACAAATATTTCAACAACTTAATATAAAGTCTCCTGAACGACGTTGAATCCCTAAAAAAAGGGTTACGAGCGAGTTGATTTCCGTGTTCCTAATGGCGAAATCGTGCCCCCAGCCGGCCTTTTGGGGTTTACCATTGGAAGCCAGGCGTCATAGGTAACTCTCACCACTCTTTTAACGGGTAAATATTTTCAATTATCTACTCCAGTCAACTACGGGTACAAAAATAATCTCAAACGCCGCGACGACTTAATAACATCTACGCTCGTTTACTCAACTGAACATCGTAATGATTTCCTACGTCTCACTCCCGTGTCACGATGACCCGTTCGTGAGTCGTTCCCGAGCTACCATGAAGATTCATACCTAGATAGTGATCATTCAATCTTAATGGTGGCCAGAAATCGACAATGGAGCGAAAGTGGCGCCGCTCGATTTGTTGCAAGACTTTTGCAAATGATAGTACATGACACAAGGCACGTCAATTATTACCAGGGATTACATATTACAATCACTAAGGTTAAACATAGGACATATAAAACAGGAGAGAAACATAAGCTAAGATTGAACTCGATCAGGAAACAAATTTTGAGTTCATATACTCCTTGATAGAATAAAACTGATTGTTTTTTAGAAACATCAACAATTTCCTTTTGAACATCATTGTGTTCTCTTGATTTTTGATGTCAGGAGGGAGCCTGTTGAAAATCAACAGGCCCATATGTTAAGGACCTTGAGCAGTATTTAAGGTCCTGATAAAAGATTGGTGTAGATCTCTACAGGTCCTAGTTTGATAACAGTGGAAATTGTCATTGGTCATGTACTGGTTTATGTTTCTCAATGTAAATAGACTTAGAACATAGATATAGACACAAGGTGTGGTCAGAATACTAAGTTTTTTGAAGAGAGAGAGGCAGGGTGCATGATAGGGAGCATTACAAATTAGTCGTATTACACGTTTTTGCGTGTAAAAAATTGAATCACAGTGAGGAGAGGAACCCCAGAACAAGATACTGTAGCAGGGTTCCCACTCAACCGTGAAAACCTTAAAACCGTGAATAAGCCGTGAATTTAGTCTACCGTGAAAAAACCTGGAAATAGCCGTGAATTTCGTCGTAAAACCTTAGAAATCTCTCAAACTTGATTGTAGAACTACGATAGACAGATTAAAAGAAAAATCGATATTTAGATCATGTTTCAAGTCCGAGTCACGTGCAGATACTGTACACGCATTTATCTGCATGTGTGCACTCGAAGCGCAATTATTAATTGGTCCGTGTGCCATGACAGCACATTCACCTTAAGCCTGAGATTGGAAGACATTAACCCTGGCAAAGAAATCAGGCACTTCTTCACCTCCCTGCCACCCTGCTCTCTCCATTTTCCTACTCACACCCTTAAGCCTTACCTGAATTTTATTAAATAATAATAATAATAATAATTTTTTATTGTTCCTAGAGATCACATGTTCCGGTGACATTGGAAGTCGTCAAAATAAAGTAAATAATTAAAGTAATAGTTACAAATAAATGAAGTGATATAACATTTACAATTTTTACAGATAAAAGAAAAAAAGTTACAATTTTAGTGGTTGATGGGCAAAGATTACTCCGAGCCCAGCATAAAATCCTTTAGGCTATAATAGTTATTTTCCATTAAATATTTCTTCAAAGCATTCTCGAATGGTGTAGGTGGAAGACATTTAATATCATACGGTACCCTGTTGTATATTTTTGATAGGGAGAAAAGGGGTCCTTTTTGGCAGAAAGTGCTATGGTAGTCTTTGAGGTGAATGTCATTGGTGGTTCTGGTAGCGTGATTATGGAGAGAACTATTTTTTGGAAAGTATTCAGGGTTATTCTTGACAAAAGAGGCACAGTTGAGTATGTACAGTGATGGGAATGTTAGTATTTTCAGATCTTTGTAAAGAGGTAAGCCAGGTGATCGCATAGAAACTCTGGCCATGGCTTTCACTGCACGTTTCTGCATAGAGAAAACTTTGTGGCAGCAGCTAGCATTACCCCAAAAGATGATGCCATAAGTTAGGTGAGGATATATTTTGGCATAATATATCATCTTCAGAGTATCAATGGTAGTTACTTCAGCCAGCTTTCTTATAATAAATATGCCAGTGGATAGTTTATTCATTATTTAATCAATATGTGATGACCAGTCAAGGTTGTCAGTGAGGAGAACACCTAATAATTTTGTTGAATGTGCCCGGGAAATCACGTGAGGACCAACATTTAAGATCATACTTGGGGTACATGGAGACCGGTTGCCATGGAACTGAAGAAAAACTGTTTTGTCAATGTTGACTTGAAGGGCGTTATCATGGCACCATTCTGACATGCTGTTGATACTGCTTTGTGTGGTATTAACTAGGTCGCTCCTATTTACCTCACTTGAAATGATTGAGGCGTCATCTGCATATAGAATGACATTTTGGAGTTATGAAAGTATACCGGGACTAGCCACGGTGATAACTTTTTACGGAGTCACCCGCAATGCACAAATAGTGCGAAAAATCCACAGAGGAAAAATCATTCGCCTTGACCGGGATTCGAACCCGGATCCCTCGATTTCCGGCCGAGTGCTTTAGCCAGTTAAGCTACCGAGGCGTCAATCTCCTCTGTGGAAATTTGTGGACTATACCGGACAAGGTGGTATGGACTGCTGAGCATATGATGCGACTAGCAGTCCAGGTCGTGCGCATGGCGCCACAGCCGGAGAGCAAAGTCCGAACTTTGAACACTAGAGGTGTTCGCTCTGGACTTATGAAAGTATACCGGGACTAGCCACGGTGATAACTTTTTACGGAGTCACCCGCAATGCACAAATAGTGCGAAAAATCCACAGAGGAAAAATCATTCGCCTTGACCGGGATTCGAACCCGGATCCCTCGATTTCCGGCCGAGTGCTTTAGCCAGTTAAGCTACCGAGGCGTCAATCTCCTCTGTGGAAATTTGTGGACTATACCGGACAAGGTGGTATGGACTGCTGAGCATATGATGCGACTAGCAGTCCAGGTCGTGCGCATGGCGCCACAGCCGGAGAGCAAAGTCCGAACTTTGAACACTAGAGGTGTTCGCTCTGGACTTATGAAAGTATACCGGGACTAGCCACGGTGATAACTTTTTACGGAGTCACCCGCAATGCACAAATAGTGCGAAAAATCCACAGAGGAAAAATCATTCGCCTTGACCGGGATTCGAACCCGGATCCCTCGATTTCCGGCCGAGTGCTTTAGCCAGTTAAGCTACCGAGGCGTCAATCTCCTCTGTGGAAATTTGTGGACTATACCGGACAAGGTGGTATGGACTGCTGAGCATATGATGCGACTAGCAGTCCAGGTCGTGCGCATGGCGCCACAGCCGGAGAGCAAAGTCCGAACTTTGAACACTAGAGGTGTTCGCTCTGGACTTATGAAAGTATACCGGGACTAGCCACGGTGATAACTTTTTACGGAGTCACCCGCAATGCACAAATAGTGCGAAAAATCCACAGAGGAAAAATCATTCGCCTTGACCGGGATTCGAACCCGGATCCCTCGATTTCCGGCCGAGTGCTTTAGCCAGTTAAGCTACCGAGGCGTCAATCTCCTCTGTGGAAATTTGTGGACTATACCGGACAAGGTGGTATGGACTGCTGAGCATATGATGCGACTAGCAGTCCAGGTCGTGCGCATGGCGCCACAGCCGGAGAGCAAAGTCCGAACTTTGAACACTAGAGGTGTTCGCTCTGGACTTATGAAAGTATACCGGGACTAGCCACGGTGATAACTTTTTACGGAGTCACCCGCAATGCACAAATAGTGCGAAAAATCCACAGAGGAAAAATCATTCGCCTTGACCGGGATTCGAACCCGGATCCCTCGATTTCCGGCCGAGTGCTTTAGCCAGTTAAGCTACCGAGGCGTCAATCTCCTCTGTGGAAATTTGTGGACTATACCGGACAAGGTGGTATTATTTTCGCACTATTTGTGCATTGCGGGTGACTCCGTAAAAAGTTATCACCGTGGCTAGTCCCGGTATACTTTCATAAGTCCAGAGCGAACACCTCTAGTGTTCAAAGTTCGGACTTTGCTCTCCGGCTGTGGCGCCATGCGCACGACCTGGACTGCTAGTCGCATCATATGCTCAGCAGTCCATACCACCTTGTCCGGTATAGTCCACAAATTTCCACAGAGGAGATTGACGCCTCGGTAGCTTAACTGGCTAAAGCACTCGGCCGGAAATCGAGGGATCCGGGTTCGAATCCCGGTCAAGGCGAATGATTTTTTCCTCTGTGGATTTTTCGCACATTTTGGAGGAGGGGTTTGTCTGGCAAGTCATTAATGAAAATTAGGAATAGCAATGGCCCTAGTATAGAACCCTGTGGTACTCCTGCTTTCACAGTAAGGGGATTTGGCTTAACTACTGTAATGCTTTTTGCTGTTCTGGAGGTATATTTGACAAATTGCTGACGGTCAGTTAGGTATGATGACAACCAGGAGAGAGCTTTCCCCAAGATGCCCACTGACTGCAGTTTAGAGAGGAGAATTTCATGATTAATTCGATCAAAGGCTTTGCTTAGATCAAAGAAAACACCAGCTGCTAATTTGCGTTCCTGAAAAGCTGTGCATAGTTGGTTTAATAACTGAAAGATGGTTGTACTTGTGGATTTGGATTTGAAACTCAGCATGAATGCTGATAAATAATAACAATAATAAAATTTATTGTTCCGCTGGTCATGTGACATAGAACTCGTCAAATTGGAAACATGCATATTGTATACAATACTAATACAATGTACAAATTTACAATATATGCAATACACAAAAAATCAATAAGAGAATATCTTCCAGGTATTCAGTCAAGTTGTAATACCGTTTGTTATAAAGAATTTTACATAATCTGCTTTTGAAAATGGCCAGAGAAGAGACAGACTTTAAAGAACTTATTGCATATTTGGGAAGCTGGGTGGAAAGGACCTCGCCTAAAATAATCTAAATTGTGCCCAAATGCATGTATATTGCCTCTACCACGTGTATTGTATGAATGGTAGTCACTGTTTGGTGGGGATAGAGAAGGATTGTTTTTAACCAACATAGAGCATTGCAGAATATATACTCGCACGCTCCGCGCGCTCGTTAAGGGTCTCCGCCCCTTAAAACCCCGGTTCCGGCTTCGCCGTCTACATTTGTGGTCGTTCGGAGACTTTTGAAGTTCGAATAATCTCAACACGGCTAGGGGCCGGCTTCGCCGGCCAGGGGGTAGGGAGGTGCCCCACTCATTCCTCGGAACGGCTTCGCCGTTCCTCGCTGAAGGGCGGCTTCGCCGCCTGGGGGTTTAGTGTGCCAGAGGGCGAGGGCATTTCGAAACTGTTTCACGGTCATTCGTTTAAGGGGCGGCTTCGCCGCCCAGAGGTGGGGGGAGTCCACAGCGGTTGCGCCGCTTGAACATCGGGGCGGCTACGCCGCCCGGGGGTTGCTGAAGCTCCCCCTCGCCTACGCCAGTTCCTCGTTGTGGCGCGGCTTCGCCGCCTTGGGGTTGAGGAGCCCCCCCGCGGCTGCTCCGCCTACCCCTTATAAATGGTCTTCCCCACCGAGAGGGGTGCCCAGGGGGATTCGGGGATTTTAATGTGTTATGCATGCGGTGACCAAAAGTGCACAGTGATCATGTAGCGATGATTGTAAAAGGTAGTGCAATGCGGATTAATAGTGGCGACAAGTACCCATAAAATAAGACTTAATGGCAAGTTTTTCATTTTTTTTTCGGGGGGTTCCTACGGAATACCGGGGGTTTTATACTTGTGTTAAACCAGTGGTCACTAAAAGTTCTCATAAATTCCGTGCCGATAAGTCCTAGGGGACCGGAAGAGTGGTCTTACGATTCTTTTCCCTGGAGAGGCTATTTATTAGAAATTTTTTGGGAGGTTTCACGGGGTTATCGGGGGTTTTAATAAGTGGTAGGGGCACCGGTTAAATTGTGTCGAAAACTATTCGGAAAGGCGAGTTTAAATTTGTTTTATTTTTTTTTCGGCGATGTTCCAGGAGGTAATCGGGGGTGTTCTGGTATTTTTTCCCGTATGGTTTACGGCTGCTCGCCCTCACCAAATATTCCGGATCTTGAGCTCAGAGGGGACGGGTAGTGCGGCGTAATGTTTGCGAGTAGTTCCCAAATAGGAGACTAAATGACACATTTTACATTTGGGGGGGATTTCACAGGGATACCGGGGGTTTAAATGTGTGAACTCCTGGCGGTCACCATCCATTCACATAAATTTCGGGGGGATGAGTCGTTGGGGGCGGTGGAATAGTCACGAAAAGTACCGAAAAAGTAGACTTATTTGAAAATTTTTTTTGGGGGGGGGTTTACCGGGGGTTTATAGGTTTTTACTGCCAGCGGTCATCAATCGTCCACATCAATTCCGTAGCGATGAATGGTAAGGATTGGAAAAGCGGCGGAATTGTGACGAAAGGTACCCGACAAGGCTACTTATATTCTAATTTTAATTTTTTAGGGGGTTTTGGGGGGTTAAAAGATGACGGTACTATATGGTCACATTCATTTACTGTCATGTCTAAAAGAATTGTGCCCTATGACATCCATATTTCGAAAGTAATACAATAAAAAGCAAACCAGTCCCTGAAAAATGTTAGCAGTGCCCGCTATTTTTATTTTTTCGCGGTTAAATCCATTAAACTATTATTAAAATGTTTATGTTTTCTGAAAGACAATGCATAGCTGTATGTAACTACAAAGTTTGAAAGAAATCGGTTGAGTTAAAATTGACAAAACCTTGTGTTAATCCTTTGAAAATCGTAATTTTCGGTGATTTTCGGAATATTTTAATTTTATTCTCAGTAACCAAGGACGATGAAAGAAAAACGTTACCAACATTTCGTAGACTATGTTATGAGCATATATAATAATCATTTTCAATATCCTACACCTGTAATTACGACTAGGGGAGCGGAAGTTATGAAATATTTTTCGAAAACCCAATTTTTGGACACCATTTTGGCAGCAAATTTCTTAAAAAGAAACTTATAACATAAATTAATTACGTTACTACATTTACCAGCTTTCAAAAAATGCATTAACGATCCGTGTGGCATGCACGGTTCGCGCGCAGGGAAATAAAAACCGGAAGACGGTCACTGGAAAAAGCGCGATTTCGGCCATTTTGTCGTTCTAGCGACGACACGTGGCGGAAACTTCCGGTTTTCGGATTTTTCCTCCGAATCATTTCCGGTTCCCCGCACGCGTGCCAAATTTCAGCTCTCCAGCACTTCTAGAAGTGGTCGGGAATTTGTATCCATCAGTGAGTCAGTCACCACGAGGGCTGTATATAGGTAGGACTCGCCGCGCTGCGCGCTCGTTAGGGGGCTACGCCCCCTAAAACCCCCCCGCATCCGGCTTCGCCGGCTGCCCCCACCGGACGGCTTCGCCGTCCCACCCGCGGCTCCTCGGAACTGCTTCGCCGTTCCTCGCCCGGGGTCGGCTTAGCCGCCCAGATATCGAGGTAGCCCTGTGACGGAGACCCGCTAGTGCCTCGGAATGGCTCCGCCGTTCATCGTGGAAGGGCGGCTTTGCCGCCCAAGGGTTGCCCGAGTCCCCCCGAGGCGTCGACTCCTGGGAACGGCATCGCCCTTAACGTGATGGGGCGGCTTCGCCGCCCGAGGTTTACTGTGTCCCCCCGAGCCGTCGACTCCTCCTAACGGCTTCGCCGTTCCTCGTCTGTGGGCGGCTTCGCCGCCCATGGGTTATCCGAGTCCCCCCGAGGCGTCGACTCCTGGGAACGGCATCGCCCTTCCTTGTGATGGGGCGGCTTCGCCGCCCGAGGTTTACTGTGTCCCCCCGAGCCGTCGACTCCTCGGAACGGCTTCGCCGTTCCTCGTGTATGGGCGGCTTCGCCGCCCAAGGGTTATCGGCGTCCTCCCCCCTTAAGCCTCCTCGTGATGGGGCGGCTTCGCCGCCCAAGGTTGACATGTGTCCCCCCGGGAAGTCGACTCCTCTTTACTTTACTCTGTTTCCCCCCGAGCCATCGACTCCTCGGAACGGCTTCGCCGTTCCTCGCCTGTGGGCGGCTTCGCCGCCCAAGGGTTATCGGCGCCCTCCCCCCGTAAGCTTCCTCGTGATGGGGCGGCTTCGCCGCCCAAGGCTTACCAGTGTCCCCCCGAGACGTCGACTCCTCGGAACGGCTTCGCCGTTCCTCGACTGTGGGCGGCTTTGCCGCCCAAGGGGTATCGGCGCCCTCCCCCCTCGTAAGACACCCATTTGGCTGCTCCACGTGTTGGAGCGGCATTGCCGCCCGAGGGTTCTCGGAGGTTTTCCGCGCCTCTGACTCCTCGGAATGGTTCCGTCGTTCCTGGGGCGGGGGCAGCATCGCCGCCAAGGTTTTCACTCCTCACAGAGCAATGCGTACTACCAGCTATCCCCCATCGTTTACAAAGGCTACCGGGGGATAATGTGGCAGAATGTAGGCGCATGCTAGCCGTGATTGTGGCATTTTAGCTTATGACGATGTTTTGAAGGTGGTCCGGGGGGTTTACAGGGTTTTTTTATGAGTGTAGTGACAACGGTCACAATCATCCAAAAAAATTCCTTAGCGATGAGTCATAGGAGAAGGGAATTACTGGTAGAATATGCGAAAACACCGAAGAACATGCTATTTACAGAAAAAAAATATTTTTTTTCCCCGGTCTTATAGGAAGCCACGTGAAATTTCGAGGGGTTTTCTTGCATAAAAGGTCTTTGTTTACCTACAATAAAAATTCCAGCGATCTAGCTTTAGGGGAACAATGAATTTTCCCGTATTACTCACATTTATATTACCAATTCTGTGTTCTCCACATAGCGGTGCATAGGCGCTGTAATAAGGCATAACTCGTGTGAATTTAGTAGCCGTACCTTATGGGGAAGTGGTTTAAAAAAATCGCTTTTAGGTGTCCTTGTCCTGGAAGCCATTTTATACCTCTACTATTTTGTTAAGAAATGTACATTTAAAAATTTGAAGTTTTATTGCGGGTGTGTAATTGGGGCAGGATAATTGAACATGATGGGTAAATATAGCCGACACAATTCCCATTCGGAATCAATAAAAACGATACAACTGGGATGAATGGTACACGAAATATACGACTTATTAAGTAATTTTTATTTTTTTGGGGGGGGCACAGGGGGTTTTCGGGGGACCTAAAGTGCTTGTTCCGTATAACGCGGCATCGTTTACCTTGGATAAAAATTTCGGCTCTGTAGCTTTAGTGTAAGCATGCTTTTTCGACGGTGTCACCCCTTAAAATTAAATATTCTGCGTTCTCCTGGTAGCGGCGCGTAGGGGCACGAGAAAGACGTCAATCACCTGAATTTGGTGTCCGTACCACGTCGGGAAGTGGTAAAAAAAAATTCGGAAAAATTTAAAATCGTGTGTTGAGGGAATGCAAACTTCACGGCGGATGTGTTGTAAGTTACCAAACGTTGTAGGAGTCGCAATTTCAATGGAAATACATATTCGTTAATAACTCGAAATTCTTTCGTCCTTTGGATACATGAAGATAGCCGAAAAATTGAATAAAAAATCTATTATCTTGCATTTAAGTGAATTTGTCCTACGATTATTGCAAATTGGTGAAAAAAATTCCGAAATTCGGCCCATAAGAAAAGCAATGAAAATTTGAAAAAGTTAAAAAAAATACTTTAAATCAAAATATTGCAAAGTAAACGACACTAAAAAATCAACCGAAAAATCTAGTATCTCATACGTTAAGGACTTATTCCTACAACGATTTAAAGTTGGTTTAAAAAAAATCCAAAGATAGGCCCATAAGAAAAGCATTGGAAATTTAAAAAAATTATAAAAAATACTTACAATCAAAATATGGCAAAATGTTTCGCATCAAAAAATCGGCCAAAAAATCTTGTTTCCGTCAGTGAAATTTCATGTTCCCGTGACATTTTAAAGTAGGCAAATAATGGAATATGTTTTAATCCCATAAGGCTCCAATGTTAATTCGGATCGATATATCTCGAAAACTGATCGACTTTTTCGAGTTTTCGGACTTTTCCTCCCGATGAATATTTTTTCTCCTCCCACGGTGAAAATGTCGTCTTCCCAGGACGTCCGGAAGTGGTCGGGAATTTGTATACGTGAATGAGTGAGTGAGCTATCTGTCACACATCGGGTTGTATATATTATAGATACAAGGGAGTGTAAGAGTGCCAAGAGCTTCAAATATTTGCCTACCTGGAGTCCTAACGGACACACCTAAAATGACTTTGATAGCTTGTTTTTGTAATGAGAAAGCTTCAGCAGCTGCTGTGGTGCAACCACATTGTCTTCTCAAGATGTCCGAAAGCTGGCGAAGACCAACAACTGTACTTTGACAACAAAAGAATTCTGAAATGCCAAACTATGAAGCATCTAGGCGTTATTGTAGACAAGCATCTTACTTGGGCATGCCATATCTGATCATCAATTGAAAAATCGCAGGGAATCAACGCCACATTATTTCCATTAATGAAATCAGCGTCTCCTCTGGCTCTGAAAACAAAGTTACTGCTCTACAATTCTTCAATAAAACCACTCCTTACGTACGCCTTGCCTGTATGGCTGCATGTTCCTGCTACCCACCTCAAACAAATCAATCTTGCAAAAGCAAAATAGAAAGATTTGAGGTGCTCCATGGTTTAAGAGCAATCGACAAATCCGAAACGACCTGAAACTCACACCAATTCTAATTTCCCTTAAGGCCACATCAGCAAAATTTCATCATTCTTTTTCAAAAACCAATAATGAATTATTAAAGAATCTGTGGGACTACACAATTCCTAATAATCCTAAGCACAGAACTCCTAAAGGTGCCTTAATCCCTTCCCATATCCCTTTCCCCTCCTATTCCCTGCAATGCCATGACTGAAATCTGAAGAAAAGAAGGAAGCATAATATATGAATTAACCCAGTTCCAGAATCTCCATGAAGACAGCTGATTGGCTGGGAGCTCGGAACTAAAGGTACATATAAAGAAAACTCTGCTTGGCTGGGGATAGACATCAACCTCATGCCTTATATAGTGGATTTATGCCTACGAGGAAGTGATCATTCTGTGAATGACAATAATAATAATAATTTATTCTCCGCAGACCATACAAATGTAGATATCAGATTCGTCAGTATATAAAGTACAACATAATTATTTAAATACAAAGTACAAATGCATCACAGTATACATGGGTCATAAAGAAAATGATTCAATTTAACATTGTTTGTGATCATCACTAAAGAATTCCTTTACAGTATAATAACATTTCATTATCAGATACTCTTTTAAGAGTTTTTAAAATACTTTTGTCGATTTTGTACACTTCACACTGTCAGGTAGTAAGTTATAGATTTTAGTACCCATAACCATAGGATTATTTGAAGATATCTTCTTTTTGTATGAATATATATGATATCTTCTTTTTATTTTAAGATATCTCCTTTGCTTGCTTGGGGTACTGTACTTGGCTACGTCTTCGTGGAATCAGACGCGGCACGCCGCCATCGAGGGACCAGAGCGCCAACGAGGGAGACGCGGCAACCGGCGCCAACATGCCCAGGCCGTCGAGGACGCATCGTGCGTTTTCCCGACATCCCTCGGCAGTTGAGGACGCTCTGTGCGTTGTCCTGCCGCATCATCAGCGAAGGAGGCGTCAACTGCACAGGTCCCCCGGACTCAAAGAGGACCATTCCGAGACTTCTACTCTTCAATCGATCGCCACTCCCGGCGGTCGCTAAGAGGGCCATTTTGGAACTTGGACTGAGAACGCCAATTTCCTTCCTCACCATCAGGGATCAACCGGGGGGCTGCGGTTGGCCAAGTTTGTCCCTAAATTCAAGCTCTGTCACTCCGGTTCTCACCCTCGGGTGTCATCCCCTACTGCACGGTGACCATCCCCAGTCGCTCTCGGCTTCTACCCCAGGCATTCTGAGCCGTTAGTATCGCTCATTGCACCGCCCAGGGGAAACGGCCGGGTCCCCACGCTAGGGTAATAGGCTCCCTCCCTGCCCTCCCTTCACCGATAAGGCCGCTATGGTGGCCAACACCGTCGTTGCAGACTCCCTGACGGAGTGGGTGGCACCGGATGATAACGAGACGGCAAACCTCATCGCCGAACTCCAGAGGATTTCCGCCTAACTCGAAGTGAAGTCATCGAAGGCCGCCGAGGTCCTAAACAAGGCCATTCCTCGGCTGAAGAGATTCGCCGTCAGGGACGGGAAAGCAGCCAGCCAGCCCTCATCCGAGGATGAATCAGCGCCTGAAAGGACCACGTCCAAGACGCCGGCACCCTGCCCGGTCATCCATGCACACACCGTCACCCAATTTACTCCGTCCCTTACGGAAGCAAATTCTCCTACATTTCGTTGGACTAACCAAAAAAAAGTCAAGTCCATTGAGCCAATTATGTCATCCAAACCCGTCCAATCCGCCGTCCAGCCGCCACCTGCACCAGCCGACGCGCCGCCACCTGCCCCTGCTGACAGCCAGACGCCATCCTGCTCTGCAAACTCGGTGTGTCCAACCCTCCCTGCCAGTCAGACTGAAAGTGCGCCTGCCCAAAATGCCAGCCTGGGTGAATTTAAAGATGTCAATAGTCGTAAAGCTGCGTCGCAATCTAAAAAACAGGTACAATCAGGTGAAAAAATTATTCCTCTCAATAACCAGTATGCTATTCTTACTCATAGTGAAAGTCAATCTGACGAGTGTGCAATTAATGATTCTGAGCCTTCAGCTACTGTTAAAAAATACAAAATTCCTCCTCTCTGCGTTGCCGATACGGCCCAATGGCCAACAATCTATCAAAATTTAAAAGCGTGCTCTTCGCCTCCAGTTCCGCATGCAACTAGCACCACCACGGCTATAATCAAATGCTCTAATGTGTCTGACTTCACTGCTGCGAAGTCTGTGCTCAATAACCTGAAAGTTCCTTATACTACGCACCAATTGCCAGAAAACCGTCGCCGAGAATTTGCGCTTCGGGGTACTCTACCGTCTGTGTTAGATGATCTCATCCTTAAGGACCTTCAGTCCAAAGGTTTTCCCGTTTTATCCGTTAAGCGTATTTTTTCAACGCGTCCTACTCAACGACAACGAGACAATGGCAATAAATCAGTACCTTCTTAACCAACGCCAGTTTGTCACGTAACAACAGATCCGTCCGTAGAAGTTCAATCATTTCTTAATGTAGATTCAGTTCTTGGCTTGGACACAGTCATCTCTCCATTCAAAAAACAGCCGGTTCCGGTACAATGCCACCGCTGCTAAAAGATAGGGCATGCAAAAAATCATTGTACACTTACCCCACAATGTGTTCATTGCGGGCAAAACCATCTTAGCTCAGAGTGTACTAAACCGAGAGAAGAGCCAGCTAAATGCGCTTTGTGCAACAATGCTCACCCGGCTAACTACGGTGGTTGCTCAGTCCTTAAAGAAGCCAAGAAAGCTATGATTGACAGACGAAATGCAAATAAACCTGTATCAGCACCTCCCCCCCCCTCCATTAATGAGATCATTCGCCACAGCCACAGCTTCCTATTTTCCTCACCTTCCCAACGCTCCTATTCCTCAATCTTCCTCTCCTCCCTCCAACGACAACCGAGAATTGCTGTCGTGGTTCTCCGGAATTTCCGCCCATCTGTCTTCGCTACAAACTGTCGTTGCGAAAAAAAACCTTTCTCCTTGAGCAACTGCTACTCCTCCAAACCGAACCATGAACAAACACCTCACATCCAAGAACACGCGTCACGTCATATCTTGGAACTGCAATGGCATATCGACTAGAAAACACTAACTCTTTCAATATGCCATAGACAATCACACAGACATCATCCTTTTGCAAGAAACCCATTTATCTCCTCACCAATCATTCTCCAGCCCACACTCCCACACTGACAGACTGGACCCCATCACAAGGGGCGGTGGAGTAGCAGTTCTCGTCCGTAAAAACATTCCCCACTCTCTCGTTAACTCACTAAACCCCGAAGCATTCGAAGCTCTTGGTATCCAAATACACACTAAAGTCGGTCCTGTGAACATCTTCTCTATTTACCGCAAACTCCGCAAGCGACTTAGCAAAGAGCGTTTGGATCGCCTGTTCTCCGACTACTCCAATGGTCTATTCTTCGGGGACTGGAATTGCAAACATCCTTGCTGAAACAGCAATTCAATTAATGGGGACGGTAGGAAACTGTACTCTTATATCAAAAATAAACAATTCACTGTATTAGCCCCGATTCAAGCAACGCATTATGCGCCAAGATCATGCGATGTTCACGACTTTGGCCTTTCTCTGAATCTTCCTTTCTTTTTCACTCCCTCCTTAGTCTATTCCTTCACCTCCGATCACTTTCCTCTTAGCTTTTCTCTCCCAATCTCTTCATCAATCACTCTCTATCCTTAGCATCCATCCCAGCTATTGAAAACCCTTCTGCAGAATCTATTGACAATCGAACCGAATTAATTATAAAGGCGCTTCACTCCGCTAAAGAACAAACTACTAAATCTTTTCCTCCGCGCCACAAAAAAGCTTTTCACTTTCCCTTTCTTCTTATTTCATTAATCAAGCGCCGCAATAGTGTTTAGAAAATTCTTTCCACTTACATCTCCACACTTCAACAAGAAAAAGATACCAAGAGCCACAACTCTCAAATTTCTCGGCGTCGTCCTTGACGGTAAATTGACGTACAAGCCTCAATTAAAGTACTGCCTCGGGAAATGCTTCGCGACAGGACAAGCTGTTTTGTGTCTGTCAACGTCTTCCAGTCCTCTCTCCCATTCCACTAGAATCCGTCTTTATAAAACCATTATCCGTCCGGTGGTGCTATATGCTTGTGAGATCTTTGCAAAAGATATTTCCATCAGGAAAAAACTAAGCCTATTTGAAAATAAAACAATACATTCCCTACTCAACTTAGGAAAATTAACCAATCTTAACCATGTCTGTGCTGCACACAAACTCCCCTCAATCAATGATTTCATTAATCATCTCATTATTAATTTCAAGTCCAAGCTGAAGGGCACGGGTAATACACTGCTTACAGATTTATGGGACTACGACCCAAGTATCCCAACTACATACACACTGCCTCATCAAATCACTCGTCTATGAGTCTTTTCAATGTCTTTCCTTCTTCATCCAAAGACTCAAAAGTGTACTGTAATCTAGTTTTATTTTCTTGTGTCAATTTTGCAAATACCAAAAAAAAAATATAAAAAAATCTTATAAAATCCATTGCAAATCTTAACAAAAAAAAATATAAAAAGATTATAAACTCTCAAAAAAATATAAAAAATAATAATAATAATAAAAAATATAAATATTATAATCAAAACAGAATTTAAAAAAATAATGTCAAGTTACAATACCATGTATTTAGAAGTTTCTTCTTCACACAAACAACATTTCACACAACAACAGAACATATGCGCACGACACGGTTTTATTGTAATTTCTGTCTGACTGGTTGTGGTGAGGTTGGCTCACCGGTACAGTTTACTCACCTCAGATGCCGCCATCTCCAGCCGCCGCAGCAGCCGCCAAGTACGCCCGCCAGGCCGCAAAGGACCCGAGAAGGGCCAAAACCACCTCTTTGGCGGTAAGTACTGCCCCCCCTCTCGCACTATCATTGCTGCATGACAATATGCAATGTCCAAGGAGACGATGGCTTCACTGTAGTCTCAGGGAAAAAGGCAGCTAGCAAGCGGAACCGAGTGGCACCGGTTTCGCCAGTCCCTACAACCAACTCGTATGATCCGCTAGTTCAAAATAGTGTGACGGAGTCCCGTGCGGATGTTCCTAGCCAGCCCAAATCGCAAAAAATGCCTAACATAACTGTATACGGAGTCTCTGAGTGGGTTCCACTGCACTGCACTGCACTGGAGGCAACTGATATGCTGGCTCTGCATACCCTTCACCATATTCAATCCCGGGAGAGCGGCGGAGCTCCGCGAGCGCGCGCTCCCATAGTATACTGGTTGGGCCAAGATGGCCGACCCCGGCATATGGCGAGGGCTGGTCGGCCGGATTGAGCGAAAATGGTACCCAGAGCCAGGTCACTTGGTGTGACTCACCTTCTTTCATTAAAATATCAAAATACAATGTTATCAATTCTGGGACGCTCTCTGGGAGTTAATCAGTGCAATCACTTTGCACTGACAGCGACGGCTCAGCTCACTGCGGGCTCTTCAGTCGCGGGATTGCTGCTTTCTAAAATGAAAAATTTTTTCGAAAAATCTCCGGAGTGCCGTTTCCGCTATCGTACCATTTCGGAGACGGCACTCCGGAGGCGGAAATTATGAGTTTTCGCAAAATCACCGCCGTTCTCGCGCTGGTGGTAGGTCTTCTTCTTGACCCGTGCTCGCGCGCGGGCGCCGGTATCTGTCCCATGGCATGACGTGAAATGCGGCAATGTGCCGTATTTCGCCATGAGACGAATGCTGTAATCTGGAGTAGAAATCCTGCGCGCGAGCGCGGAAAACTTCCTCGAGCGGCGGCGTTTTCGCGATGATGTGGAGTGCTTCGTTGGTTGTGATGCAGCCGAGGCGAAGCGCAGAGCGGATACACTTCCTGTCGGCAACTTGTAGTGAATGTAGAGCGCCCTTGGTGGCAAGTCCGCTCCACGCTGGGGAAGCATAATCGATGATCGGGCGTAGAATCATTTTGTGGAGCAGCAATCGGCGATGAGTCGGCAGGCTGACGTTTCCGAGCATTGATGATAGTTGTCTCCTGCGGGCTAACATGACGGCGGCCTTGCGGCGCGAGTGTGGCTTCATGGAGAGGCGTCTGTCAAGACAAACGCCGAGGTAGTCGACAGTGTCTTTCCACGGCACTTCAGTCACGCCGACGAGAAGTTCGCCGGGACAGTCGCATTGTCCACATACATATTAACTTGAACATTTACCAATTTTAAAGCATTAATTAAATCTTCAAGCATTCTTCACAAGAATTAATAGAACTTATATGGGAAGGAATTACAAATGATTGGCTTAATTCCCATTCAGGAATGGCAACACCTCCTGTAGTGAGCGTTGCGTCAGTATACACATCTATTTCAGAGGTTGGATTGGGTAATTTCTAGAGATGTGCGAATAGTATCCGCGAATACTCGAATACCTCGAATATTAGAAAGTATTCGATATTCGAGGTTTCGAATAGTTATGCGAAAAGTACCGCCTCGAATACCTCGAATACTTTGAATTTCGCGTCATGCACTGTCGCACGCACGTCGTTGGTAGATGACTCGGAAAAATATAGAGAACTATAGTCGTTCAGTGCTCGCTGCGCCGTTTTACGCAAGTTGACGAATTACATCAAATTCGTGGATTTTAGCGGAGAAAAGAGTTCGACGAGGGGAACCGAAAATGGTCGGGTGAAAAAATCCGAAAATCCCCGATTCCCCCCACCAGGAGAACTTCAGTGCCGTGGGATAGCAACCTTAGGGCATTTCCCACGATCCGCTATCCCCCTCCATTCAGCACTTGCCTCACCCACTCTGACGCTTTCCTCTTCTCCGAAATCAAACAAAAGGTCCCAGCTCGCGCAGGGATCGCATTACGAAGACCCCTGCTTCGAAATAAATATCGAGTTACGAGAACAATAAAAACGTGTTTCACGCCCTCCCCCCTTTTCTCACCCACTGACCTTTTTCTGGCTACCTGCTTCGAAGTTCCCCATTTCTGGAGGTCAACAGCTGTGTGAGTACCGTGGGATACTTACATTAGCGCATTTCCCAAGATCCGGTATCCCTCTCCATTCAGCACTAGCCCCCCCTCTGAGGCTTTCCTCTTCTTCGAAATAAAAAAAAGGTCACAGCTCGCGCAGGGATCATATTACGAAGCCTTAGCTTCGAAAAAATACCAAGTTACACGAGAACAATAGAAACGTGTTTCGGGCCCTCCCTTTTCTCCCCCACTGACCTTTTTTTCCTACCAGCTTCGAAGTTCCCCATTTCTGTGGAGGTCAACCGCTGCATGAGTCATCTATTAGCACAAAAGGTGTCTAAGAATGACTTTCGTCAATTGATGTTACACCTTTATTGAATTGAAATATTAGTACTGTGCGCGTAATTTCAAAAAGAATAAGACCAAACACGACGTATTTCTGAGTTTATTTAAGCATTTTACGCAAAGAAATAAATGTCAAAATATGACAGAGACTTAGCATTCTGGCGAAACTCGATATGAGCAGCAGAGCTTCTCGGAAGTTGATGCGGTATTTTTTTCGGAAAACATATATCAAGTTACAATTTATGAGTGGTTCTATAAATCTTTATTGTTACAGTCCCAGACGAAGGGATATTTTCTCAGGATATTTGGTTTCTCCCTGATAGCAATTCCAATTCATCTTCTTATCTCGTGAGAACTCCCAAAGATGGACTGAAAATAATTGAAGAAAATCCGGTGGAAAAGAGCTTGTATTTTGCAAAATGCCTCAGATTGTCAGCTAGCACTTGGCAGCAGGAGTGGGGGTAAAGCGATGTTAGTTGAATTAATTATATCCCCAATTGTTTCCATAAAATTAAAATATTCATTAATCAGCTAAATTCCTGTTCGAATCATTTAAAGGAAATCAAAATTACTCCCCAAAATCTTGTGTTGCCTGCTGCATAGGCAACCTAGTCAAACATACCAGCATTCATCATTTAGTATTCGAGGTATTCGAAATTCGAGGTATTCGAATATTCGAGCAATGATTTAATATTCGAATTCGATATTCGAATTCGAGAAATCTGCTATTCGACCCATCTCTAGTAATTTCACTTCTTTTGCAAAGAATTCGGTGTTGGACAATTTGTGACCACCATTGGATATTTCTTTGTGATAGGTGGTGCCGCCGAAATGCTCACTGAGGGGCCCCAACACCGTGGTCATCTCAACATCGTCTCCGCGTGACTACCGTGAGGCCAGGAAGGTGCTGACTGGCAGGAAGCTGGAGTTCCATTCTAACCGGGCCGCGGAGGACAAGTTGGTGTAATACTGCATACGCGATATTCAGTGCAACACTCCGGTGGAAGCAGTGATGGCAGCTCTGGAGAAAAAAGGATTCAAGCCGAAGTCAGTTGTCCAATTGACAACTTCGGAACAAACTGGTATTTGCAACTTTTCAACTACATTTTGAGTGTTTTTTTTTTCGCTTTTTAAGCAACTTATGGACCCAATAATTGAACACACGTGGCACAAATATGTTCCCACCCCCCTCCAATACCTGCTTGATGATATATGACACGGTCTGAGGCGTTATTCTGTGGAATTGTTTCATTGTTGAATGAAATAAAATAACTTTGTTATATACCACACTTAATTTAAAATAGTACTACCCGAGTTTCAACATCTAGTGATAACACTAGATGACAACACTAGATGTTGAAACCCGGGTCGTACTATTTAAAATAAAGTGTGGAATATAACAAAGTTATTTTATTTCATTCCGCTTGATGAATTCAAGCGCCAATCGACTCTTTTTATATTTGTACTTCTTTTTTTCCATATGTTATATACAGTGCAACCTCGATATAACGACACCCCACGGTGCACTAATAAACACTCGCTATAGCGAATTGTCGCTTTACCGGAGGTGGAGCAAATAATAGCCAATATAGCTGTTGCGAACAGATATACAGGAACAGGAAATGTGCGGCGACAGATAAACATCTATCCGATAAACGTAAGCATAAATCCAGACGAAAGGCGATGTTTTTTTGCATCACTAAATTTCCTTACTCAAATTACGACTAACTATTCAAACAATTTATAAGTGCCGCACTGAATGAAAATTATGGAAAGCATTGTTTTGTCAATCATTATATTTATCGAACGACAGTTTACCACATAAATTTGAGACTGAGCACTCCATTAACTTCATTTCTAACAGATCGCTAGCAGTTACAGAGGTTAAGGAGTCTTGATGAAAGTCTTCCAGCGGCGAATCCCTCGCTATGGCGAGAGCCGACGCCGAAAGGGTCTCGTAAAAACGAATTTTTTAACACGCTTATTATAGGGTCAATTGACGGTGCTTCGGCTTTCTCTCGTAATAGCGGGGGTGTCGCTATAGCCCGTACTCGCTTTAACGAGGTTCCACTGTATGATAGTAACAAAATGGTATTTGCAACTTGTTGTCGTACTAGCGTTTCCTAATGAGGCATATACCCTGGTCAATTTGATTTTTTTGTGTAAAATAAGCCTAAAATACTGTATATGTCTGAATATAGTCCCCCCTTTTTTCCAAAAATGCCTGTGATAAAAGTAAAGGGGGGACTACATTCAAACACATTTTTTTAACTTTTCCTGAAACTGAAGCCTCAAAATTGGGGGTGGACTATATTCGGAGAAATACTGTATTATTCTATGAAAATGCATGCCATTTACCCTAACCTAAATCGATTTATGCAATTGATGAGTTTGATGTTGCATTGCTACGAAGTGTAAACTCTATAGAAGTAATTCAGAGTGGTTTTCCCAGTTATTAACTTGAATAATAAACTGCTTTTATTTGTGGAATTATTTAAAGATATTCAAGGTTTAATAGGATATTGACATGTGTAAATTCAAGTAAATAATACATTAATATGCCTTATGTTCATTCTTCGAAATACTTATTAGTAGGGACATACAAAAGTTGGGGTTACTTTTTAGCCAAAAGTGGTGTTATTTTACACGGAAATCGGTGTTATTTTAACGGCTAAATAATTGATGCTAATTGAGTACCATGCTTCTAGTGGGCCCATCCATTGCCCTGAATTTTGAATGCTCTTGACTAGGGATAATTTAAGGGGGTTCTATCCTAATTCAAAAATCCAAATTCAACCGTCGCAGGATTTTAGTTGCGAAGTCGGCCGCTACGGCCAGTGGAATGGGAAGCCTCCTTGGGTGGAGGGGAGGAGTCGCTGATCGAAGGAAAAAAAAAGGAAAGGAGGAGGGGTCGAGCTTCGCTCCGACCGAAAAAAACACCCGACGCTGTATCAAGTTTCATTGCGGAGGTGCGATATTGAGAGTGGTCGGGATTTGGAGGTTGATTTTTGCTCTCTAGGTGCATTAGTCCCATCTCAGCCACTCGGTTGACGTTTCTCGGAAGAATCCAAATACGCACGCTCTCGACGAGGCTGGGAAGTACGGTCGGCTTCTATGAAGAAAGGCGATTACTTGCATTGTTCTCTCCTTATTCGACTCTCCTCGAAGGGGAGAGCTAGTCAACGTTCACATCACAAAATTGTTAAGTGCTATTCAAAGCATGGTAAAAGTCAATTACGCTAACCGAAATGGGCGTACTTGGTGAAACTTTTTTTAACGTACAACTTTACATTTTTACGTTATTCCTCAGTATGAATGAAATAGTAATCACCCACGTTCATTTGAAAACGTGTATTCAATACAGTTACTTTCCGAAACATGTTTATTTAGGGAGAACACTAATGAGACAAATGACAATTAATGAATGAACGAAAATTGATTTTCTATCATCTTTAATATTTATTTATTTGATTTATATGGTAGCAACATCATAAATTGCATATTGCATCAGACATCACATACAGCTTTAATAAGGCCAATAACCCTGAATAGATCGCATCGGGTCATATTGACTTTTTCTTCGATGTTTTTTTAATAAAATGATGCCGTTCGAACTAGAGTTTTTCTGGTCTCTAATTTCTTGTAATTCTAACTCTAAGTAACATTTAATATTCAAAGTGTTCCCTAGTTTTGCTGCAACCGAAGTTTTGACCCGATGCGACCGAAAGTGTTACAATTTATTCTCGCTTCCGATCCATCGTGAAGACGATTAAAATTCATTCGCTCGCATTTGGCTTGATGAAATCGCCGATGACTCATCTTCCTGGAATACACCCATGTGCAAAAAGTGTGTGTGATGAATCATCAGCATTTCGCCTCTTTTTGCGCAGAATTATTAGATATAATTGTGAAAATCACAAATCTCTACTTTAATTCTGTTTCTGGAAATTATGCAAGAGATCGTGATACTAGGCAGTTGAGTGAAGATGATTAACTAGCTCTTATTAGTCTCCTTTTTCTCTCAGGTGCGTATAAAATTTCCCGTGTTGATATTAGGGAGATTTGGAGGAAAGAAGTCTATCAAATTTTTTACCGTACACTGGGCTATCGGATTTTTTTTCTACGGTGCATTAGTTTTTATGACCTTAGTACTAGACTACAAAGTAAGAAAATTGACTAGTAAGCCGCAGTTACTGAGTTCATTAATAAAATATCCAAAAAAATTTGAATTTACAAATACACCATCAGAGTACATCACGATCCTTGACCAACTTATACCATTTCGAGGCCGATGTCCTGTAATGCAGTATCTATCCAAAAGCAAAAGAAATATGGTATTGAAGTCATTGCTGTGGTGGATGCTAGGAAAATTTACCTAAAAATTGAAATTTATATGGGCACGTAGCCAGATGCCCTTTCAAAGAATCCAATTCACCTCATGAAATTGCCAAACGCTTAGCAGAGCACATTGAATGCAGAGGAAGAAATATTACCAGTGGCAATTGGTGTACCAGTATGCCTTTAACAGTAGAACATTATCAAAAAAAGATTGGCTACAGTAAGGACGATGAGTAAGAACAAAGCAGACGTTCCTCCTGAATTTCCCCCAAGAAAAAATAGAACCTTACTTCATAGGCGAGGGGCAGGGGAGGGCAGCTGCCCCCCCTCCAGAGGCAAAAATCGCAAAAGTCTTTCATCAAAATCAGTACTGAATTAAAACGAAAGTATTCAACAAATTTTCTTTAAAACCACGAAAAATGATATGCATTAGTTGGTATAAGATATGTAAGTAAAATAAAAATATTTTTTCTAGGAAATGATATCATAATCTAATAATGTGCTGTTATAATTTTCTTAAAATATTTGTTTCATTCACCTTTCCCATGCTAAAATGTCACAACTTGGCTTGCGCCCCCTTCTAGACTATGGCTTGCCCCCCCCCCCTAGTTATTGATGAAAATTATAGGGGGCCTTCCCCCAAAAAATGGTGGGTGATGGAGGAAAACGGATGTCATATTCGGATTCAGGTGGTCATTTTCTATTAGAATCAGCAGGAATGGTACCAGGGCTCGAGAAAAATTATTTTTTCCGTCCAGTGTTACAGTATCGGCCGAAGAACGAAAATGTGTCCCTTTCCATGGGATATTGTCTCCCTTTTCCGACGCAAAGCGACTGATACCCTTCCCGTATTAGGTTTAATTTCTTTGCGATTTCCCTCCACCTGTTGCAGTAGTTGCACAATAAATGATTTATGCACTCTATTACGGTATCAACTGCCCAGTCACTTAACGACCAACCCTGGTTTCGACACTTTGCGTCATTTTCAAGGTAATCCAACGTAAACTCTCTCAGTATACAGTGAGTCCTCGTTCTACATCACCCCATTTAACGTCATTTTGCAATAATGTCACGAAAATTTTGAGATCGTCATTCGTTTATCGCACATTCGCTTCGCGATAACGTCACGTCTTTTAAATTTCGCGCGGGAAAAAATGCGAAATGGCAGGCGTTGCAGGTTGTTCGTTTTGTGGGCGGTAATACGGTCAGTCTACACTAAGTGTAAAACGATGTGCATATTGTTAATTGCGATTACGGTTTTGGCAAATTTTAGCATCGGAGACGTTTCCACGAAAATGTCCAAGAGAACAATGTTCACAATAATTTTGGTTCCTGCTACTGCGACGATGTTTCAGCGATGATGATGCCCAGGCGACGCCCGCCCGCCTCAATTCGCAATTAAAACAATCTCTTCGATTTCATAATCCCAGTTTGCCCGCCCTCGTTCATTTCCGCAATTTTGATTTATTTTTGATGAAAGCAAATTTAGCGCGCGCTCCAGAGCGAAAAACCCCGCGCGATCTTTTCAGTGTTCACCTCTGGGGTACCGACGTGACGGCGCGATGCTTGCAAGAAATTCAAACAGGAGCATTTAAAAAATACGTCACTAAAGGATAAACTCCCCTACCTGCCGTTTGATTTTGACCCAGGGTTTCAGATGACTGACTCACGCTGAAAACCAAGGCCACTCAGTTCCCCTTGGACTTGCGACCGGTGAAGGGGAGGGGGAGAAGATAAGATGTTTGTGTAAGAGGCGCACCCCCATTTTCCGCTGCAATGTCTGGGAAAAAAGGTGCGCCTCTTACACGCGCTTATACGGTATATTTAGTAAATTAATTAATTTATGCATGTGCTCAGGCTCCTGTAATTGATATTTGATATAATAATAATAATATTTTATTGGTCACAGAAAAGATATGAATATACATATTGTGACAGAGCGCATCATCACACCCGTGATTTGGAGGGAGATAATCACGATCGTCTCGAGCATAGGAATACTGGAGTCAAACAAATCATCACTCACTCTTAAACATACAAAATATATTTTACCCTCCATGAATTGTTACATTTTTCACAAAACAAAACAAAAATAATAATACTCTAATGAGGATGATATGATTGAAATGATCCCACTTCGCAACAAAAACAAAATAATGACGATGATGAGAACGTGATGCTTCCCACCCTCCAAAATAGTACAAGTTACAAAACAAAAAAAAAAATCTAATGTGAATTATTTGGGCCACTATCAACTTGTATCCTTGGATAAAGTTTTTTTTGAACTTGGCTTTTCTGAGCACTTCTTAAAGTTATTTGAAAGGACGCGATGCACTATGGTCTTGGAGAAAACAATTTCTCTCTTCTGATTAGGGGAAATGAACGGTCGTCTGACCTTAAACAGATGATATAAGAATCGCGACTGCGACTTTCTTACAGTTTTCTGTTGAGGCTGGAACAGAGAAATGGTTTGTAGCACAAGAAGGTGAATCAGATGATCCACGGCACCGAGGTAACTCCTCTCGCACTGGGCGTGGGACACTGCCGTAACTCGTCGGGGCTGATGCCAGCGTTGGCCACCAAAAATACTCCGCTCTCAGCCATGATGGCGATCACGCACATCAATACTTTCCCCTAAGTCGTCCAGTCAATTATGCTCACGATGCCTTCCCTTCACGGGCATTTATACTCCTCGGGAGGGGAAAAATCACAGGTGGAATTGTTTGCGGGGAGGGAGGGTGATTCCACTGGGGCTGGAAATAAGTGGGTCACTAGCTGGTCCTAGATAACTGGGGCCAACACACCGGCCACCACACACCTGACTCATTCACTCTCTCACATACACACGTCGCAGGACACTATGTCTGACCCCATGACTAACCCATGCTCGAGTCGTCACGCTAACGTGAGCAAATACGAAAAATGCCCATTTGGCATATAATAAGAAAAAAAATTACTTTCTGTACGGTACCCTACAATATATAGGACCCGTCAGGAAAACATGAAAAGCAAATCAAAAGAACAAAGAAACTCTCAATATATTATAATACATATACTACTAAATTCATTCACACGGCACCTTAAGCGCAAACATACATAAAAATTCAGAGGTAAGGAAAGAAAGGGATAGGAACATATAATGGAAAAAGGACGAGGACAACGGTGCTGTGGTAGATGGTGTTATAGGGAGTTATGGCAGTGGTAATAAGAGTCACACAGCGTTAGTTCAACAAGATATATTCGGATATAAACGGATACAACTCAATGGCACATTAGGCGCGAACACACACAGAGAGACCACTAGCGTGCACCGGAAGTGCGCGCGCACACAATCGACAAACATCCAATACAATCGATAGTATCGAACAATCGATACAGGATCATAGCAGACAGACATTAAGAAACTATTGAGCACACCCTTCAACACTCCCCTTTGCTCATAGTTGCAGCCCCAATTCTTTAGTGAACTTCTGAGTCTTTATACGGTTTAATCCCTTGGTTAAAATGTCAGCTACATTTTCAGAGCTTGGGATGTGCTCATAAAATATTAAACCCTTGGATACACAGTCTTTGACATAAAAGTAACGCACTTGGACATGCTTTGAACTTTCGGCAACAACCTCATCTTTGGACCATGAAATGGCTCCCAGGTTATCACAAAAAATTTTACATGGTTGAGGACAGTAAAAGGATTGCCCTAATTCCTTCAACAAGGATGATACCCATACAACCTTTTTGTAAAGGTTCTCTAATTCAGCCTCCATAGCTAATCTCCATTTTCCAGATTCATTTCCCCTTAAGGCATCATTTACAGAAATGGACACACACAGATCTTGAGCCCTACAAATCATTGCAATGTTCCCACAACAAGAATGAGTCTTTTCTTTTCGAAGTCTGGAAGACCTCCTAGGAGCAAGTACATTTTCAACTCCCAAGTTAACCCCATCGTCAAGTACCCCCTCATGATTTTCATCTCCATTCATCAAGTTCTCCAAGAAAAAATCATCATCTCCTTCCTCATACTCACCATCACTCTGGACTTCAGGCTCATCCGGGTCAAAGGTCCCTTCATCATCCACATGCCATATCCAATCATTACATCTCCTTGGAATGTGAGTGATTTCACACATCTCTTTACACGGGAACACCCTCTCCTCAAAACGTACATGACATGATATAATGACACTCCTACTTTTTGGCAAATAGATTCTGTACCCCTTCACTTCTCTATCATATCCCACAAAAATACCTTCATCTGCCCTACAGTCAAACTTATTTCCAGTTGGACTCACCAGATACCAGACCTTACAACCAAACACCCGCAATCTAGAAAGCTCCCCTTGGATGTCAGCCTTCTCTCCTTTCCATAATTCCAAGGGAATTTTGTTCTCAATTGCAGACGATGGACACAAATTTCTGATATGACATGCTGAACTTATTGCTTCAGCCCACAAGAAAACAGGAAGCCCTGCTTGAATAAGCAAACACCTTGCCATTTCCACTAGTGTTCTATTGGCACGTTCAGACACACCATTTTGCTCGGGGTTTCTAGGCACACTTTTCCGATGCAGAATACCCTCAGCCTTCAAATAATTCTCAAACTCAACACTTGTGTATTCGCCACCATTGTCTGATTGAAAAACACTTATTTTCACCTGATGCTGAGCCTCAACCTCTCTCTGGTATTCTCTAAAGCATTTAAATACTTCACTTTTTTTCTTGATTATCCTGACATTTGTGAATCGAGAGAAATCATCAATGAAAGTCACAAAATAATGACCTCCCCCCAACGATTGACACTGTGCCCTGCCACTTACGTCACTGTGGACAATTTCTAAAGGGCGTTCACAATTGTGATGAGCAACTTTCGGAAATGGCAACTTAGTCATTTTACCCTTCACACAGACTTCACATAATTCATCGTCCCTTTTGGAATCCTCTTTCTTGAGATCAAGACCTGGGATTCTGTTCATAGCACCTTCATGGAGATGTCCTAATCTCTCGTGCCACAACGTACTCTTGAAGGCTTTGGCCTGAAATACTTCGATTTCTGTACCACCATTGCACTCATCGTTGACAGAAACATTTGCGACGTAGCTCTCATCTGGCTCAGTCTCTAAATAATATACACCATTTTCCACTAAGGCATTGAACAACACATCACCGTCATCATGCTCTCCAATAGCTTCATTTAATCTGAACACGGTCTGTACACCTTTCTTCGCCAGCTGTCTGACAGACACAAGATTCACGTCCAACTCAGGTACCCACAGAGCATTTGATAGTGACAAGGTCCAGCCCCCACAAGAGTTTGCTAACTTGATGACAATAGTTCCCTTCCCCTTCACGGCCAGACGTCCCTTTCCAATCTTTACTTCTCCGGTGGCAGGTTGGAAATCGAAAAATCGGTGACGGTCTGGCGTCATGTGGTTCGAAGCACATGAATCTAGGTAACTAACACACTTTCTTTGGGAGCAAGCCAAAGCAAACGCCGATATGAGTCCTTTAAACTTCGGCTTGTCCCCTCCTTTCTCGTGTCTCTCCCGTGACTCCTCGCCTTTTCCTTTTCTTTCCTCCGACTTGTCTCCCCTCGGCGCACCACACTGGTAAGAAATGTGGCCCCACTTACCACACTTATAGCATTTCTGATCAGCAGTGCTCCTCTGCTTTCCGTTGTTGGCTGCTCTCGTCCTGCTGAACTTCCGCGCTGCCAACGCACTGCCATGCTCAGAGGACTCCGCAGCATTAATCCTTCTCTCCTCAAGCAGAAGGTCTGACTTCACCGCCCTCGACGTCAGGCTCTCATTGATCTTTGTTATTCTCACATACGTAGAATACTGTGGATCCTTCACGAGTCCCGCCAATATAAAGGAGGCCACAACGTGGTCTTGGAATACGATGCCGTTTTTGGTTAATTTACCGCAGAGCTCCTGTATCCTCCCAGTGTACGCTGAGATGTCCATCGCCTCTGTCTTCTCAATGCTACCCAGCTCTCGGAGACACATAGCTATATCCATGGATGTAGCCCTCCCATGAATCTCTTCTAAGGTGTCCCAACACTCCTTGGCTGACCTCAAATGGCTGATGTCTGTGAGATACTCCGGGCGCACATGCCGGAAAATGTATGCGCGAGCCTTGTTGTCCTTGCGCATATTTTCTGGTCTCTTCAACTCGTCTGCACTCAGCCCCGGGTTGATTGCGTCCCAGCAGTTCAGAAAAATCATCGACGCCTCCGACATGGTCCTCCAATATTCGTAATTATCCTTGCTCAGGATTGGATTCATTTGCCTATCCGAATCCAGCAACTCATCTTGATCCGCCATGGTCTCGCCTTTTCTATTATGTCCAATTTACCGAATCACTAACGTCTATCACCACACAGCACGATCCCTGGGCCCATAACCTGTTATAGGGAGTTATGGCAGTGGTAATAAGAGTCACACAGCGTTAGTTCAACAAGATATATTCGGATATAAACGGATACAACTCAATGGCACATTAGGCGCGAACACACACAGAGAGACCACTAGCGTGCACCGGAAGTGCGCGTGCACACAATCGACAAACATCCAATACAATCGATAGTATCGAACAATCGATACAGGATCATAGCAGACAGACATTAAGAAACTATTGAGCACACCCTTCAACAGATGGAAAAAGCTAGAAATCAGAGGGTTAAAATGCGGCCTGACTGGGACTCGATATATATATTACATTAATTGCGAGGCATCCTCAAAGAATTCATCAATTGAATAGTAGCAATGATCGAAAAGATATTTTTTAAATTTTGTTTTAAAAAAGCCAGGTCTGATTTCGTCTTTGATTGATTTAGGTAATTTATTATAAATTTTAATACTCATATCGATAGGCCCTCTACTGAAGAGAGAACGATTTTGTTGCCTCACTGCGAGCTCATTTCTACTTCTTGTATGATAATCATGAATATCGTTATTCATGGTAAGGCACAACTTTCGTTTAAATTCTCTAACTAACATCACAGCATAATAAATATATATGTGCAAGGAAGGGGAAGGATCTGTAACCTTTTGAAAAGATTACGGCAGCTAGCTTGTTTGTTAGCTTTGCATAATATTCTTACCGACCATTCCATATCCTTATGTGTCCCTGACAAGGTTCTTAGCGTATGTTCATAGTATGTACTTAATTCCTACTCACCCCAGAACAAGGCTTGGAGAGTGGTGCCACGAGGTGGCTAGTCAAAACACTACGCAGAGGAATTTTCAAATGGTCTGGATTTTGAGTTTTCCGGGTTTGAGGTCCTCAACTGTAGTTACTTTTTGAAATTGTAACGAGTACTTGTAACTGATTACTAATTTTTGAAAAATAACTGCAACTGAAACCGGTAACTTCTTTTTATGGCATCCAATCTACCTCTTCTTATAAACCAGCCTCCCTCATCACATTTGAGAACGAGGAGAAAATGGCGAACGATCCTATTCTTAAGCTTATGAGTGCATTGATGAGAATATTTTATTTCAGTGGGGCCCAGGGGCGTCTGAAGCAGCTGGTGGGGAGTGCAGCGCAGGGGCAGCGATGTGGGACAGCCCTTCCTGGGGCGGGGTGCATGGTCCAGGGGCAGCGCATACGACAGGAGCACCACCAACAGCATCCAGAACTTCGTGATCAGCAAGATGCGAGACCGCCCCCCAGGTATGAAGACGCACCGCCTGAACAGCCCCCGCCCTATGAGCAAGCCTTGGCCCCGACGCCTGCGCCGCTCTGGCGGACGACTGGAGAAGCACCTCCGTATGACGACAGCACACAGGTGGGTGTGGGTCTAATAGGACTCATAATTGGCTCCTAGACCTCACAATTCCTATGCGAAAAAATTTTGGCATATCATATCTGGGGCATTTTTTACGATGGGAATGCCAAACTATGGCATAAATACAAGTTCCTGTCTTCATCGACGACAATAGCAGCAGTGACGTAAATCCTTCTCCATTTTTGCATCTTCCCGCATTTGCTTTTCGGCTTCGCTTTAGTGTGGTCCAATGAATGCTACCAGACGCTACAGACCGGGGATCCGGTGCTCCGGTCCATAGGCCCTACCCTCGCTACGAGAATTTCTTTTCGGACCGGTAAGGAGCGAAATCAAAATGGCGGAAATGAGCGAGGGCGGGCAAACTGGGATTATGAAATCGAAGAGATGGTTTTAATTGCGAACTGAGGCGGGCGGGCGTCGCCTGGGCATCATCATCGCTGAAACATCGTCGCAGTAACAGGAACCAAAATTATTGTGAACATTGTTCTCTTGGACATTGTCGTGGAAATGTGTCTGATGCTAAAATTTGCCAAAACCGTAATCGCAATTAACTATATACACACCGTTTAACACTTTGAATAGACTGACCGTATTACCGCCCACGAAACAAACAACCTGTAATGCCGGCCACTTCGCCTTTTTTCTCGCGCGAAATTTAAAATACGTGACGTTATCGCGAAGCGAAGGGACGATAAACAAATCACGGTCGTAAAATTTTCGTGACGTTATCGCAAAATGACGTTATCGCAAAATGACGTTAAACGGGGTGACGTAGAACGAGGACTCACTGTATACTAGCGATGAAATTAAATTTTTTCGTTTCAGAATACTATTTTTTATATTTTCCTCCTTTGATTTACCCTTATTATTCAAAAATGTTCCTATTCTTGCCCTATTTTGAAAGCTCTTGTTGTTATATTATCTAAAAGAGGATAGGACTTTCCTTTAATAGGGCTAAGTAAAAGACATTCATTCAGCGTCGCCCGAGGCTGTGAAAAATATTTTTCAATAAATTGTTATAATTCTTAAAAATGATACTAAATTAAACTAAACTCGCTGATTTATTAAACAAATTAATAGATTAATAAACTTATGTTGTATTATAAACATTCTTTAGTCTTCTTTCTATCATTTCAACGTTTGTTCATGCCCATATACAGGATAGTTTGCCTAATTGGGGCAGCCGCTTCATTGGGGCAAAGTGCACAAGTCCCGATATGTCCCAATTAACCGGAATCTACTGTATAACAAAAAAAATAATCCCGCACTATCCTGGAAGGACAAACTTCATCTGGTTTCTTAAGTGAATGTAGCATCTCTTACTCAAATATCGAATTGAAAATGCCCTTCCGATCTCTTCCGAGGTCCAGCATTTCACTTGCTTCTTGTCCTAGAGGAAGAGGGAAATCTGGCCTTCAGTGAAGATTTTCGAAAGGACTTCCTTCTCTCTGTACTCCACCAATGCCTCTCTCTCATCAACCTCCCTCTGATGAGCTTTTATAATATTAATAATAAGTTTATTAGTCCAGCAATCAAGTACATGATATAGGACAGGTCAGACATGTTACAGTTTAACTAACAAAATTACAAGAATCTGATTCCTATTCTCCAACTCCTCCAAGCAGTCCATCCTTCTTCCCTTTTTCGTATCCTTCTCGAGCTTTTCGGCGTCTTGTGTGGGAGTGTATACCTGAATCAATGATATTTTCTCCTCCATTTCCAGATTCACTTTTTTTATTTGTGAGCTCTCTGGCTCTCGCTCCATAACTCTGTCTCTCTATCGACCCTTCATCCTGGGTCGCTCTACTTAAGAGTAAATCATGTGGTAATCATCTCTCAATGTTACGTCTCCAAAACCTTTTTTTATTTGTCTCACTTACCTTCAGTTTCATTAATTTGTACCTTTTCATCTCATCTACCATTTCACACTCTTATTCCTGAGAGTGATGTTATGCTCCATGTGCCGAAAATCGTGTCCTATACTGCAATTGCTGCTGGACGTGTATCCGCGATCACGGAGTGCGGTCGCGCACAGCGAGGCTTGGGAAACAGGAACACGGTGCTCCCTTGAATGCAGCTAGCGCGCGATCGCATCCATTTTACGAAGGGAATTCTAACGGAAATAATAAGTCCAGTGTATCCTAGCATTAATGCAGTAATTCCGACAATTTTACGTCGGATTTTTTTATTTTAAAAAGATCGCGGAAATATTTAGCATAAGTGAAAATCATGCACGGATAACCCGCAACCCGGATAACCCGCAACCCGGATAAACCGCAACCGGATAATCGGGAGTCTGCTGTAATTCCTTTGTGACCTAGTGGGGTAATTATGAAGAACACTATCCATGACGAAATTATTAAAGTTATTTTTTACATACATAATAGTAAGTAGAATATACACACAAGGAATCGGTAGAATTCGCAATTCCTTGAAGATTGGTCTGCTGGGAGACCCATAACCTTTGTTAGCAATAGGGTGGTTTCCTTCATCAAAGAAAACGAAAGGCATTGATTGCGATTCGTTACCCACCATTAGTGTATTCATAATATACAAATTATTTTGTTTTAGAAATACCGGGTTAGACGAATGGCAATGGTCCATTTTTATCCTCATTTGAAAAGGGCCAGATTGGCGCCCATGCGATGCCACTTCACGTGACGTCACAGGGACCTAGTTTCTATATGAGTAGATTGGAGTTTTACATTGTCTGAGGTTACCAATGCATGCATGAGGCACAGAGCTCAGGGAAATATCTCTTAATAATCACACATTAAAAATACCTAAGTTCGAAAGTTCCCTTCGTTTGATAGGGAAATAATAATCCTTATTTAAGCCAAGCGCTACCTGCTAGCAGGGTGCTCTGCTACCTGCTAGCAGCCTGCGTCGTATCAGCGCTCAAAGCCTCGCCCCAAGGTCACCTCACTGGTGGCAGCGGGAACCAGAAAGACGTCACACGGAGTTTTTCCAGTCCATTCGCTCACTAAGTCGATTCCTGTTAATCCCTCCGGCTCTCTCCATTTGACTCTGAATAATTTGTTTCAATCGAGTGAGTTATTGGCCCTACCGAGCTAGCCGGTTGGAGGGGCTGCCTCCTGAGCCAACCGGCTGGCATTTTTATCTCGGGGTCGTCTCACCTAGCCTCTGTAAGTTGCCGGGCGCTCTCGTCCTCGTCATCTGCAGGAGAATAAGGAAAGTCGCGCAGAAAAAAGGAGAAGTCACATGTCGGGGAAAATCACACTTTATTCTGCCTTCGTTTGCTTACTCCTGTCGACTGCCCCGCAAACTGCCGTCTCCCTCTGGTCAGCATTTTTCTGTTGTTCTCTCAGGTGCGTAGCCGGCTCACGTTCTTAAGAAAGATCTCTTACCTTACGTGGCCATGCAAGCGCTTCCTGTCGGCGTTGAGTGGTAGGGGAATCGTGGGAGCGAAAGAAAAGGAGTTATAGCTGAGCTGGTATGGGAAGGGAACTGAGGTAAGGAAGATGGCAGCCGCCTCTTACACCTTCAAAGATTCCTCTTCAACCCACAAGGCAGTGGTTTCTGTCCTGTTTAACCCCAGTCAGTCGGGTCGCCCCTTCCACCAGTTCAGCCATACTGAAGTCGCCTTCACTGCCGCTGAGGACTTCACCGTAGCCCTGGCAAGGGGCCCTTACAGGGTGCTATCATCCGGGCCAGATGGACCCAGGTTTTCTTTCGAGGTTGTTTCTCCTCCGACTCATTCCTCCTGTCCCTTGAGAGACAGGGCCCTGGCTTGCCAAAGGTATGGCGGAGTTAAAAAAAAGTGTTCAAAAGTACGAATTCAAAAAAGTACATATTCTGTGATATCATACTCTTGATAAGAGGACCATTGTGATTATTGCAACTGCATAATTGATTGCTTATCAAGGATTAGGTGTAATACCAATGCTGGAAAAGCTTGTTTCACCAACCCTTATGCTTGATTGTTTCTGGCTTTACTTTGTGAAAATCCATTCTTAATAATAAAACGTTATTGTACTTTTCTACACGATTTAATTATTTATCCAATGCTGGTACAGGTACGTAGATGATGTGTTTGCCATATGGACTGGTAGTATGAGGCAACTGGACATATTTTTGAATAAACTGAATACACAAGCCAAAAACATAAAGTTCTCATGTGAAAAAGGATCCAACCATAGTATCAACTTTCTCGATATCACTATTTCAACCTCGGAAAAAGGCTACGACTTCAATATCTACAGGAAAGAGACTACCACCGACCATGTCATCCCCTCCGACTCCCGCCACCACGAAGCATCTCATAAGCTAGCCGCCTTTCATACCATGTTAAACAGAGCACTCAACATCCCCCTCTCTGCCGAGAACCTCGCCATGGAAATCAAAACCATCAAAAACATTGCAGTTAAAAACAGATACGAAGAAAGTGTCATAGATAAATTGTTAAGGAAGAAATACTCCCTCCGGGCACAGAAAATGATATACCATTCATTCATTCATGATGAGCAGAAGAAACGCTGGTGCAAACTGAGTTATTATGGAAATATTTCACAGGCAACCGCAAACCTTTTTCCCAGAGAAGACTTTAAAATAGCATATTATAACACATCTAATTTAAGGGCGTTATTATGCGATACAAAAGATAAAATTGACTTAAATGATAGAAGTGGCATTTACAGACTCAAGTGCAGTGACTGTGAGACCTATTACATAGGCCAGACTGGACGTTCGTTCCGAGTAAGAGCAGAGGAACACGGAAGGCATTTGAGAAACGGGGAGTTAGAAAAATCGCATTTTGCGAAACATCTATGGGAGAGTGACCACAGGAGCAATTTTGTTCCGGAAATTCTCCACCTTGAGGGAAAGGGAAGAAGGATGGACTGCTTGGAGGAGTTGGAGATAAGGAAGCATATAAAAAATGGAATTTTAGCAAATGAAAATATTTTTGTAAACTATTCCCCGCTCTTGGAGATTCCCCTGAAGCTGAGTGACGCTCTAACCCCAACGCAACCCTCCCCTACCAACGTAATAGCAACCAGATAATTAAGAACAAAATAACTGTTATTATAACGGATTCTGTACCTGATTATGTCGCCTCTGCGACGAAACCGGTCGTATTAATTAAATCATGTGGAAAAGTACAATAACGTACTATTATTAAACCCTTATGCTAATGATACTTTCTTTTTTATCTCATCATCAAGTATAAATAAATTGATTCTGAAATCACTTGTTTTTCTTGATTGTATTTTGGAGTGGAACAATAAGAACTCTTTAAAGGAAAATAGCATTGAAACTGAAATGGTTTTATTAATGCATAATAACATGGTTCCCATATTTATTACTTGATGCATAGCAACATAATAGACACAACTTCTTGAATGAAACAATAGGGTAGTTTCCTTCATCAAAGAAAAAGAAAGGCATTGATTGCGATTTGTTACCCACCATAAGTGTATTCATAATATACAAATTATTTCGTTTTAGAAATACCGGTTTAGACGAATGGCAATGGTCCATTTTTATCCTCATTTGAAAAGGGCCAATTTGGCGCCCATGCGATGCCACTCCACGTGACGTCACAGGGACCTAGTTTCTATAGGAGAAGATAGGAGTTATACATCGTCTGAGGTTACCAATGCATGCATGAGGCGCAGAGCTCAGGGAAACATGTCTAAATAATCACTCATTAAAACTGGCTAAGGTCGGAAAGTTTTCTTCGTTTAATAAGGTATTAATAAACCTTTTTTAAGCCAAGCGCTACCAGCCAGCAAGGCACTCAGCTACCCTCTAGCAGCCTGCGTCGTATCAGCGCTCAGAGCCTCGATCAAGGTCACCTCACAGGACGGGAGGGGGAACCAGAAATACGTCACACGGAGAGATTTCCTTACCCGTTGCGTTATCGCGCGCTTGAAAATTTTCACTTTTCATTTAATCGCGAAAAATAGATATCACCATTTAAAAATCTAAAGGCGTGAAATACGTACTCTAGGAGTAATAATCTTTTGATTTAGGCAATAAAAAAATAATAGGAAACCACCCTATTAGGCATTCATGTCCACTATGGGGGGAAATAGGCTGTTCATGTTTCTAGCCTTATACATTGCTGCTCTCTTCAATATTTTCTTGGGATATTTAGTCTTCAGTCTGCAGAACTAATTTACCCTGTATATTTTGGCTACTTTAATTTCATGACTACAAAGTCCTGTGATAGCTATCATAGCTAAATAGCTGTGATAGCTAAATATTGCATTATAATTTTACGCTTGTGCCTGCTTTTTCTCTCTCAATTTTTGATCTACAGCACTGGGGTTTGCAGCATTTTGTGTGGATTCTCTGTTTTCATGATTTGATCATAATTGAAAGTGCATAAATAATACACGAGTCGTAAAATATATTCACAATTTTCCCATAAGATTGCACGGTGTTTTTTTTATTTTCTCGCCCTATTTCCCTCAACTCTCCATCGAAATCTACGATTCGAACGTCTATTCAAAGCTTGTGTCTCCCGCTTGGAACGAAAAATATACAAATCGTTTGAAATTCCATACGTAAATCGGAAATAACTTTTACAACTTTTTCCATAAAATAACACGGGCTTTTGCAATTTTCTCGGTGTATCGCTTTCTTAATTCACTCATTAAAATGAAACAATTTATACCAATTGCTTCATTCTTTCTCAACTATAATGCCGAAACTCCTATCTTATTTTGACGCTTGTATGCCACATCATCTGGTTAATGATTATTTTTTATCTTATTTATTTATTTATATGTTGCATATATATGCGTGTATTGCATCCTACTCTGGGGTAGCTAACCCTCCCTATTGACCAAGGCCTTCTTTCATCAGAAACATGCTATATGTACAGTAGACTCTCGTTAATGCGTACGTTATTACGAAGCAAATTGTTGTTCCTGACATAAGGCCTATCCAATCTTTAGTAAAAGAGGCGTTATTACGAAATTACAAACTTCAGTTCCAGTCCTGGTGGTTACAATATGAGCTTTATTATCAAGTTCCGCACAAAAGCAACGGCATTTAGGTGGATATACACTATGCTATATTATCATAATTTCTTTTTTTATAAATGGAATGATAAGTAATGAAATGATATTTTGTAGTTTGTAACTAACATAGAACAGGAAAGAAAAGGTTATTAGTATTTCATATTGTTCACAAATGAACCCTCTTCCCATAAGAACATGTTCTTAAGGGATAGCTGTGTTCTCAATGCATCAAGAACACTGCCATTGCCACTTGTAGAAAACCATTTTTTCCTTTCAATGCGTAATAATTTATGAAATTTGAGTTCCCTATGTACAGTAGGTATGTTTTTACATTGTTACACTTTCAAGATATTAATATTGTTCCCCTAAATACAGCAGACTCTGGATTATCTGGCTGTGGTTTATCTGGGTTACGGATTATCCATGCATGATTTTCACTTTCGCTCAATTTTTTACCCCATGTTTACAAAAAAAATCAGTGCAAAATCATCAGAATTACAGCATTAATTCTAGGATACACCGGGCTTATTATTTGTGTTAGAATCCCCTTCATAAAAACCGAAGCAATCACGCGCTAGTTTCATTCACGGGAGCACCGTGTTCCTGTTTTCCAGTCGCAGTGCGTGACCGCACTCCTTGATCATGGATACACATCCCTCAGCAGTTACAACTTGGACAACTTGTTCACAGATGCACATCGCGCAGCATTTGCAATTGGGACAACTTGTTCGAGACACGACTACATGGCTTGGTGCCTGACAGTGTACCCAGCTAGCACATTATAACTCATTGAGATAAGGTGAGAGGAATATATACGGAAGGCGCTTATCAAGTAAGCTTGTTATGGGTTTCTTACGGCCAGGCCGAAAAAAACATCCAGAGTAATGGCAAAATGGATGCCAAACTTTCTGCACTTTCGTAGGTGTTTTTTAGATTCCATCGTTTTTGAGCATTCATTTAAGGGATTTATGTATAAGAATAATTTTTCCATTCTTGGCACTTCTATAATATGAGTAGAAACATCATCATACTGCCATAATTTGAAAATCATTCACATGTATGAACTGATGGCGAAACGACGCTCATAAGAAAAACACATAATTTCACAAGAATAGCGAAGTAGAATGATATAAAAAATTCTGGAAGGAATCTCTAATATACATATTGTAGTTATAGGGTTATCAAGCCATAAATTAAAATTCATAAATGTTAAGTTGTGTGGACCTTGAATAATTTCGGTTTTTCATGCACATACCAGACAAGTTTTTCTACATAATTGGATTTTAAACTGGTACCTACATATTCTTTCAACAGCTGCCGTGATGTAGTGGTTAGAGTACAGAGTGCCGAATACAGAAGTCGTGTGTCCGCGTCTCCGTGGTGTTATTTTTTTTCTTTTCGCCGCAAGGGTAAAGTACTTGTATTATGCTTTATATCTTCACTAGCCGGTCACTCGCAGTTATTAATTTTTTTTCTATTTATGGGAAAATCTGATATGAGTTGTTAAGCCCTTATAAAGAGTCGCTTAATTTCACCAGTAGCCTTTAAATTCATGTCGGGATGAGCCGCGTAGCAAGTGTAGTACGCTGTTCTGCTGCCTTTGGTGCTCCAACAGAAGCAACTTGTGTTGCCCGAAGATATTTGACGGCATTCCTTACCTATTCTTCCCTAGCATCTTACCCTTGCCCTATACATGCTCCTTAGCTTGCGATAAGCTGCTTATCAATTTTTTCCGTAAGAAAACCATAAGAAATGGTTAACTCTCTTACTTTGTGCTATCTGGGTAGTTTATGATTTCGAGCAGTGGTTTTAAGCATTCGTGCAAACCACTTTTCTGTATCCGTGATCACACAGCCACGGATGTGTGGTTTATGAAACGAGGCCTTACATAAAGTATTAATAATAATACGAGTACAACCATGTAATCACCGCTAAAAAGATCGCAAACTGGCAAAGAAAGCTCTCATTGAGTCCTGAAAGCACTCTTAAATAACAAAATAACTGCATACATAGTAATATACGAGCGTGCTGCGCCCGCTCCCAGCGGGCTTCCCCCTCTCTTTTCAATGCAGGTCCACAGAGGGATAGGCCACGTTTCTGATTTAAAAAATGTAGAAAAAGAAAAGGCAGGGTCTTATGTACAAATTTAATTGGAATGTTCATATACAAATTGAGGTCAGAGGACCTCTTTAAACACAACATTGGAAGTAATTACACTATCCTCTGTTAAACGCACATGATGACTCATACTTACGTATCAACAGGAGACTTGAATGTGGAATCAGCCGCATTTTGATAAAAGATATTTAAAGAATGCGAGATATTGTTGCAAATGAACAAATGTATCAGTTTGTGGGCGGTTAACGTCAGCAATATTTACCGGTTTATTTTTTTTTGTTTTTCTTTCTTTTTGTTTTTTTTTTAACTATTTAATAACCAATTTTAGGAAACAATAGCAATCTTTAGGAAGTAAGATATTCCGTCGCATGTTCTCTGATAAATTCTGTGCATTTTGGTACCTCATTTGTAGAGTTTGGTTGCGTATAAGTTGAGAAAAAGGTGTCTATACAGTGGAAATAATGTAGAAGATTGTTTGTTTTACGTAAATTACGAACATTGCAAGACATTTAAGTGAAAGTTTGGGTTACCCATGTTTTTGGATTTTTCGTGCTGTCTCTACCCATCATTAGCCCGGATAATTGGGGGTGAACTTAAGGTCTAAAATTATGAAAATCTGATGATGAAGTAGACTCATCATTTTAGTGCAAGGGGTTAACCCCAACCAGATTGTAAATACACTGGGGGTGCTGAATTCGAGTTTTAAGCATGTTCAGAACTCTGCCTTCTTGGTTTGACAATTTTCAGACAGTCTCGAACAGTGCACATACATTTATAATCAAGTATTCTATTACCTATATCGCCTCTTATTTATAAAATGAAAATGCTACAATTACTTCTTGATTACATCGGAGTATTCCGATAGTTCGTCATACTTCTGCGTATATTAAACAGCCCATTTGGTCATATCGTGGTGATATTATATTATTACGGAGGCTTCCGCAGTGAGTTAATTGGTGATGGTTTTCCGGGTTTATACCGTGTTGATTCATGTTTTTGCGGACGACAGTTTCGGGCGCGTTCCAGCTCCTGTCATCGGGTCCAAATGATGTGCAGATCTGCGATCCTTATATACATATATAGCTAGTTGGCTATAAGAATTGCTAGAGTTCTCGCCAAACATGACGTTCTGACTAGATTTAAAAGTTGGAAGAAGACCTCTGACCTCCTCCGGAGTGAAAAAGATCGTCATCCATCCAATATCTATGAAGGAGTGTATGAAGTAGCGTGTTCCTGTGGTTTATCATACATCGGGCAAACATCTAGATCCCTCAAATGCAGAATAAATGAACATCTCAAGGCAACCGAAAAGAAAAATTTTCGTCTTTCTGCGGTTGCAGAGCATCCATGGTCAGAACCTGGGCAGGTCATACTTTTCAAAGAATCGAGAATCATCGCCAGGGAAAATAAATATTTCCCTAGGCTGATAAGGGAGGTGATAGAAATAGCAAGTCATCAAAAGAACTTCAATAGGGAAGACGGCTATCCTTTATCCTCATCTTTCAAACGGCTTTTCCAACAATGGAATTCAAATCAACGGCCGCCTGAATAGCTATATATATATGTAAGGATCGCAGCTCTGCAGATCATTTGGTCCCGATGACAGGAGCTGGAACGCGCCCGAAACTGTCGTCCGCAAAAACATGAATCAACACGGTGTAAGCCCGGGAAAACTATCACCAGTCTCAAACAGTGTACGTACGTTTATAATCAAGTATTCTATTTTCTATATCGCCTCTTATTTATAAAATGAAAATGCAACAATTACTTCTTGATTACAATTGTCGTCGGAGTGTTCCGATCGTTCGTCATACTATTGCGTATATTAAACTGTCCATTTGGCCATATCGTGGTGATATTATATTGTCGTGAACATAATTTCATACTATTATTGCGACCGGTATGCTATGGTAAGATTTCCGTTGGCTGTAATCTTATTAATTACCAGTAGAAGTGCAGCGGAATGGATATATATTTACTTGTAAAATGTTATTTTTGGCTAAGCTAGTTGCACAGACGAACCATGGTGATTGACAACAATTTTTCTCGGGAAAAGACATTTGAGGCATATTTTCACAAAGGCTTCCCATAATAATAGAAAAAAGGTTCACTGTGTTCGTTTGAGATGGTTTATTTTAACGTAACATCGATCACGACCGAATATTTCACCAAATAGTTAGCATTGACTCTGATGGGATTGTCAATATTTTGGTCAAAGTAGGCCTATCCTACCCAAGCACCCCCATTCCTGCCACACTGCGCTCAACACTCGGAAACAGTGGTGCCCCTCCAGTATATTTACCACCCCCTTCATTAACCTGGACTGTGGGGAATCATGTAGACCCCACCATATAATCCAAAAAATTCCTAATATTAACCCGTGCCATAGAAGCAAAATCTGAGCTCAGCTAGCCCTAGGGCTGCATACATAGGCGGATCCAGGGGGGGACACGGGGGCATGTGCCCCCCATAGACCCTAGATAATAATAATAATATATTTATTTGCCCAACGATCTAGTACATTAGTAATGGACAAGATATAAGGCACGTCAATAATACATGTAAATACAGAAAAATACAGATATAATCAATCAGGAATAATTACCTGTTCTCATATTTACATAAAGAGTTAAAATGTATCGTCAAAGTATTCATCAACTGAATTTTTTCATTTTAGACAGAAGTAGTTTTTTCAACTTGGCTTTAAACAAATTAGAATTATTCACATTTTTAATATGTCGGTAATTTGTTAAAAAGTTTGATGCCCATTTCTTTGGGCCCCATTTTAGCAACTCTGGTGCGTACAAAATTGTGATGAATATCACTTTGTGACCTAGTGTAATGACCAGGGATGGGTATGATTCGTCTTCATGAATCACGAATCATGATTCGCGAATCACAAACTGTGATTTGTGATTCATGATTCGGATCATTTTATTTTCATGATTCGTGAACCATGAGTCGACTCTTTTTTTACTAGTTGAGGTGATTCGTGAGTCGAATATTTGTGATGCAGCTCACGATTCACTGACGAATCACGAATTAATTTCACTGCTGGAAACGTACATCACTCTGTCACCGAAATTTATGTCATCACCTGTCCAATATTTTTTTTAATGGATGGTTTCTAAGAAGGGAATGGAAACACAACCATTTTCCGGGCCGAAACGTCGGCGCTCTTGTATAATCTTACCCGCGCGGTATCCTGAGAAGATTTAAAAAAAATTTTCAGGTTATCTTTGGCAAATTTTAGTAGCTCATATACATAAAGTGAAGACACAGTCATAATTCTTGATTGAAGAAAGAAAGGCTTGCAGTGATCCTTATGCTTTAAATTGAATAATGTCCGTATGACTTTCTTTTGTAACAAGAGCACCTTACTTACCTTGGGAGCATTATCCACCACTATAATACCGTAACAGATGTGACTTTGAAAAAATGCATAATGCACATTCATCAATACTGCCTTTGATACAATAGGTTTTAAGTTTTCTGAGAAGATACAGAACTATACTGATTTTATTACATAATTTATCCATGTGGGTATCCCAAGACAGCCTCTAGTCTTGGTCGAAACCCAGGACATTGACTGAATCTATTTCATTGTGTGTTTCTTTTAGTGCGAAGGTGGATTTTAAGGTTTTACTCTCATTTAAGTATAGTTCGTTGCATTTTAACCATTCACTAGCCCTACTTAACATATCATTGGCCATTTGGATTGCAATAATGTAATCTTTGTTGGATGTAATTAATTGAAACTTTAGCCACGAATTTTCTCACTCGGCTGGAAACCCGAGAAATATTCATTCAAGTTTTGTTTGTTTGCATACATTTTTTAAGCAATTATTTAACTATATGTAATCCAGTGCTGTATTTAATCTGAAAGAACTTGAAAGTACAGTTGAAGTTTTCAATAATTTCCTTACCATCTGTCATTGATACTAAAATACTACTGCTGTAGAAAAAATCATTGATGCTACATTAAGACATTGCAAGAAAGGTGAATGAACATAACATTCCAATGTTCAGCATGGCTTTCAAAAGAATGAATCATGTGAAACTTGACTTACTCTCTTTTCCCACAGTATTTTAGTTAGTGGCGAAAATAATATTCCAGTGGATTTTATATTCCTTGATTTCAAGAATGCTTTTGATCAGGTGTCTCATAGCAAGCTAATTTTGAAATTAAAATCGTACGACTTGGACATTAATAGTATATCATGGATAAATCATTTCCTACATGATCGGATTCAAAGAGTTGTTTTTGACAGTGTTACCTCCCCGGCAATTGAAGTCACATCAGGTGTCTTACATGGTAGTGTCATAGGCTCACTCCTGTTCCATCTGTATGTAAATGATATCAATAATGTGGTCAAAAGTAAGCTTCAACTATTTTCCGATGAGGCAGTAGACTACAGAGAAATTCTATGCCCAAATGATTTAGAACATGTAAATGGTGACCTACAAGCAATTGAAAAATGGTGTTATACATGGTAGTTAGAATTAAATGTTTAAAAATGTGCAGTAATGAATTTTTCAGGAAAGAATTTTTCTCCTCTTAGCACTTACCAAATAAGTAATAATGAATAAGCAAACATGGAATCCATTAAATATCTTGGAATAAGACTGACACATGATCTTTCCTGGGGTAAACACATATGTGAAATAATGGGTCAATCTAATCGTAAACTGGGATTCATCAAAAAAGTACTGGGTAAATGTGACAACCATGTACGAGAAATCACCTACATCTCCCTGGTTAGATCTCATTTGAAATATGCTGCCAGTGTATGGGATTTCTACAAAATACGTCTATATAATAAACTCGAACTTGCGCAGTGAAGATCGGCAAGGTTTTTGAAGGGACAGTACTCTGGCTATTTTACCGTAACCAGCCTATTAAATGAATGAAAGTGGGAATCATTGTCAGATTGCAAATTGAAATGCAGACTTCATCTCCGAAATAAATTCCAAGATCATATTTTCAGTGATGATGTTAAAAATATTTTACAGCCCCCGAATTTCTATCGAAGACTGACCATAATAAAAAAATAGATGAATTGATTGCCAACCTATGATTCTAAATTTCTTTTTTCCTCTTTCAATTAGGGATATTAATAGCGGTTAGGGATATTAATAGGTATGTCTAATACGAGTGAATCAATGCATATCATAGGTCGCTCCATGTTGGTTTAAGGACGTGAAGGTAACCCAACGAACGGCATATTTTTGCATTCTTACTTTGCGATATTTATTTTTTTAATAGTGCGGTTTAGACTAGTACATTATTGCCAACTCTTTTTCATGCATGATATGAAGTGCATGTTTGGTGAGAATTCACCCCCTACCAATCAACAAACCATGGTCGACGGGGTGATACCCAGCAATGATGTGTCGTGCACATCCTTGGAGCAGGAAGGTAACAATGGTAATGTTGGTTCTCAGGCATCCCCTATACTAACGAGGGCTAGAAACGGTAGAATGAAAGGGAAACAAAAATGACTACATGGTAGTCATCCCAGAGAATCGAGTGTTAACTCACTTTCCGTGCTGCATTTAAATATACAGTGCCTACGAAACAAACTTCTCGAACTTGAAGCCTTATTAGATACCTTTCATCCTGATGTGCTGTGTCTTTGTGAACATTGGCTGACCTTACAAGAACTTCCTACTATCTCACTTCATGGGTATATCGTTGCAGATGCGTATGCCCGTACTCATCATAAAAATGGCGGCGTCATCATATTCGTCAAAACTAATCTAACAATTGTGTCAAACCAATTTTCTAGTCTGCAACTAAATGAAGAGCGAACTTTTGAGTGCTGTGTTACTTGTTTAGCTTTAAATAATCATAAGAAGCTGTATATATTAAGTGTGTATAGATCTCCACTTGGTAACTTCACAGTGTTTCTAGATAAACTTGGCTATTTATTAGATGAACTTTATAATGTTGGTAACAACGTCCACATCATTCTAACCGGTGATTTTAATTGCAATTTATTAGTTGATGATAATTCATCTAAAGATTTTTTGAGATTGCTTAAATCCTATAATTTAATGCCTACGATTACAGCTACACCCACCAGAATTACACCAAATACACAATCACTGTTGGATAATATTGTTTCTAATATACACTTAAATAATGTAAATACTAAAGTTCTCAACTCCACCATATCTGATCACTTTCCCGTATTATCTTATTTAAACGTAGACCCACGTACACATTGTCAACATTCACATCTCACCAGAGTTTATTCGCAAGAAAACATTGACACATTTATATCCCTATTGGAATCCTCTGACTGGTCTGTTATATATAATAGCCATTCATTTGAAGCAAGTTTTCAATACTTTCATGACTGTCTTCAACACTCATTCGATGTTGCCTTCCCCCTCCGTCCTATGAGAAGAGCTGCTTTATCGCATAAAAAACCTTGGGTTACTGACCAAATTCGCCACTTTTCTGTCATGCTCAAAAATCTTTCTGCCAGAGTTAAATGCTCAAATTGTCCTCTCCTTCATGATGAATACAGGGCCAAAAAAAAGAATTATCGGAGATTATTGGAACTTTCCAAAAAATCCTATAACAATGAGAGGGTAATTTCATCTAGTAATAAGTCCAAAACATCTTGGGATATTATTCGAGAGTCAACGGGAAAGTTGCATCAGCACATTCTCCCTAGAATAGCTCAATCCAGTGATAATGCACACATTGATATCACAAATTTAGCAAATGAATTCAGTAACCTTTTTACAATCACACCACCGTTACCCACCTCTCTTACCTCTTCTGCAAACTTGCTCCATAGTCCAGAGTCTAGTGCTTTTTCAATTTTTATTCATCCTTGTACGGAATCGGATTTACAAGCTATAATTTCAACCCTAGCTAACAAAAACTTTTCGGGCCCTGATCACATCCCAGGGAGAATATTATATCTCTCTTATAGATGCATAAAGGAACCTCTTCTATTTCTGATTAATGAATCCCTTACTCAAGGGATTTTCCCATCTTCTCTCAAGCATTCCATTATTAACCCTTTATATAAAAATAAAGGCTGCCCCAATAATTTGGATAACTATAGGCCAATTGCTAAACAAAATGTCTTATCTAAAGTATTTGAAAAAGTATTCTACAACCAATTAATGTCTTTTCTGGATAAATATGCCTTAATCTCCTCAAATCAACACGGCTTCCGTAAAAATCGCTCTACTACATCTGCTCTATTCCATGCTGTTATGTATGCACATTGTTGCAGAATAAAGGCGATTGGTGAGTTCGCTCATGCCTCCCCTCCTTTCCCTTCTTCTCCCCTCTTCTCCCGATCGTTCGTAGTAGTCTACCTCGCGCCCTTCCCGTGGCATGGCGGACACCACCGTTGACAAATAACTCGTGTGTTTCATTCATGGTTTCAGTAATGAACTACAAAAGAGATTCCCTAACGAGGTGAGGCGTAGAATATAACAATTGGCGACGAGTAATGGAGAGCGTGTGCAAATGACTGTGACATTGAACTTTATAGTGAGTTACGCGTAGTAAGGTACGCGCGTCATTATCAAAGATATCCAAATATGGCACATGGCGTTATAGGCTCTTTAGGCCCATTTGAGGGAGCAGATGAATCTTGGGAATCTTACATCGAAAGATTTAACTTATTCGTTGAATGTAATGACATTAAGGAGGAAAAGAAAGTCAGTACTCTTTTGACGGTCGTGGGTGTGAAAACGTACAATTTGTTAAAAGACCTATGTACACCCGAAAAGCCAAGTTCTAAGTCTTTTGAGGCAATAGTGAAAGTGTTACAGGAGCATTTAAGCCCTAAACCATCGTTCATAGTTGAACGATATAAGTTTAGTCAACGTAATCAACACGATTATGAAACGGTGGCTGAGTACTTAGTACAACTAAAAAAACTGTCTACTCATTGTGAATTCGGTAATAGGCTTTCTGACTATCTGCGAGATCGTCTGGTTAGTGGATTACGTAACGAGGCTATCAGGAAACGTCTGTTAGGGGAACTGGAGCTGACGTTCGAGAAAGCGGTGCAGTTGGCTACTTCACTGGAGGCTGCGGACCGGGACTCATCTACCCTGACCTACCATCATACGGCCGGCCAGGCAACATCATCTAGACTTCAGGCATTAACTCCAAGGCGTCCTCAGCATTTCCCGAAGCAGTCGGGGGGGGCAGGAACGTCCTTTCCGCCGTGAGGAGGGAATCGGAAGTGAAAAAGTGAATTGTTTTTGCTGTGGTAAAAGTGGTCACACGACTAATGTTTGTAAGTTCAGAAGTTACAGTTGTCATTACTGTGGTAAGAAAGGCCATTTGGAGAAGGCTTGTATTTGTAAGAAGCAGTCTATTAATTCGCCATCAAACGTTGTATGTTATGAGAAACCTAAGGCTGAATGTTCAAAGCATGTGCAAAATAAGGGTACTAAATTTGCCAAAGATCGCCAACATTATGTTGAGGAGGACAAAACTGATATGAATGACGATGATGATTTTGACTTGAGTGGCGTGTTTAACTTGCAAAATGTTAAAATGTCCATCAATCAAGTACGAGTCAAACCCATTCATGTTAATTTAAAGGTAGAAGGTCAAACCTTGATGTTTGAAGTGGACAGTGGAGCTTGTGTCTCAGTAATATCTCAGAAATGTTATGAGTTATATTTCAATCATATTACCTTGCAGCCTACTGATTTGCTTTTGAGTTCATATACTAATGAGAAAATCAAACCAATTGGTAAACTATCTGTTAATGTGGAACATAATAATCTGCAAAAAACTCTTGATCTTTTTGTGCTCAAAACAGGTGCAAATCCTTTAATGGGTCGGGACTGGATCAAGGCATTTCATGTTACCATCAGCATTCCAATGATGGTGAACCAGGTGGAAGATGACGAGACAAGTAAGCTTAAGATCAGTTCCCAAAAGATAGTAACGAGTTTGTTTAATGAATTTCCTGCTGTTTTCACAGACAAACTGGGATGTTACAAGGGTGAACCAGTTAAGCTAAACTTAAAACCTAATATTGTGCCAAAGTTTTTCAAACCCCGGCCAATCCCTTTTTCGTTGAGGCAAAAGGTAGAAAAAGAACTGGATAGGTTAGTTGAAGATAAAATCTTGACTCCCATAGAAAGCAGTGAATTTGGGACGCCTATTGTTCCTATCTTAAAGAAGAATGGTCAGTTAAGAATATGTGGGGATTTTAAGGTTTCCTTGAATCCATACCTGGAAATTGATCGTTTTCCAATCCCTAGAATAGAGGATCTGTTGAACAGTTTACAAAAGGGGGAGTTTTATTCAAAGATTGATTTGTCTCAAGCTTATACCCAGCTTAGACTTGATGAAGCTTCTAAGAAGCTGTGCACTGTTAGCACTCATAAAGGACTATTTGCATTTAATCGCCTGCCCTTTGGTATAGCATCCGCTCCTGGGCTCTTTCAGAGGATAATGGAGCAGTTGCTACAGGGAATACCGGGAGTAGTTTGTTTTTTAGATGATATTCTCATAACTGGGGAAAACCAGAATGATCATTTAACCAAGTTAAGGGAAGTGTTTTCTAGATTAAGTAGCCATGGATTGACAGTAAGCAAAGAGAAATGTCAATTTTTTCAAAAATCAGTAGAATACTTAGGTTATGTACTAAGTAAAGAGGGTCTTCAGACTTCACCCAGCAAAATTGAAGCTATTGTTAAAGCACCTATTCCACAAAATGTTTCCCAACTCAAAGGTTTTTTAGGCCTGGTTAATTACTACTCTAAGTTTGTGCCTAAGCTATATTCTATTGCAGCACCGTTGTATAATTTGTTAAAAAAGGATGTACCCTTTGTTTGGAGTGTGCCTTGTAAAAGATCTGTTGAGATCATTAAGCAAAAGCTGATATCAGCACCCATCCTAGCTCACTACAATCCAGATCTACGGCTTAAGTTGTACACAGACAGTAGTTTTTATGGTTTAGGAAGTGTATTAACTCAAATTCAAGCTAATGGATGTGAAAAACCTATTGGGTTTGCTTCCAGGACGTTAACCCCAAATGAACTTAATTATTCAGTGATTGATAAGGAAGCAACAGCCATTGTATTTGGTATCAAAAAGTGGAACCAGTACTTGTTTTGTAGGAAATTTACGCTGGTCACTGACCATAAGCCTTTATTATCTATTTTCGGTCCTAAGAGAGGCTTACCAGCCTATGCAGCCAGTAGACTACAGCGTAATGCACTCTTCCTATCAGGTTATGATTTTGACATTGAATATGTCCCCTCTAAAGATAATGGACCAGCTGATGGACTCTCTAGACTACCGTTGAATTTACAGGATTTAACGCAACCCCCCAAAAATCAAAAGGAGTGGATAGATGTAAATTGTGAGGGAACTTACTTACAGTGTTTGAAGGAGAGTAATATACCCCTTAATTTTAAGGATGTAAGGGTGGAAACTAAAAGGGACCCTGAGTTGAGTAAGATTTTAGGCTATGTTTTGTATGGCTGGCCAAGGAATGTCGATGATGCCTTGAAGGCGTATTTTCAAAGGATTAGTGAGCTCACCATTGAGCAAGATATTTTAATGTGGGGTCACCGGGTCATAATACCCAAATCCTTAAGAAAATTGATTTTAAATGAGCTCCATATTGGCCATTTAGGCATCGTAAAAATGAAAGCATTAGCTCGATCATATTTGTGGTGGCCGGGTATTGATGTTGATATTGAACAACTGGCTAATTCCTGTTTACCGTGTTTATCACAGAGGCAAAACCCAGTGAAAAGTATGTTGCATGTGTGGGAATACCCACAGACACCCTGGCAAAGAGTTCACTTAGACTTTTTAGGGCCATTCAATGCCAAAATGTATCTGGTTATTACGGATGCATATAGCAAGTGGTTGGAAGTAGAAGAAGTTACTTCCACCTCCGCAAAGCAAACCATTTCCAAATTGAGACCCATATTTTCAAGATTTGGTCTTCCGCAGCATTGTGTAACAGACAATGGTCCACCCTTTTCGTCTAGTGAATTTGACCAATTTCTGAAGGAGAATGGAGTGAGACATACGTTCACACCATCCTACCATCCAGCTAGTAATGGGCAAGCTGAAAGCTCAGTAAAAATTGTCAAGAAATACTTAAAATGTATATTATTGGGTAAAGAAAATGCAGAAATGGCATTAAGTCAATTCTTGTTTGCCTATAGGAATTCAGTTCATAGCACTACAAAAGAGACACCTGCTAAACTTATGTTCAATCGTAATTTAAGAACCAGATTAGATTTGATCCGACCCAATTTACAAGAAACAGTTCATAATAGTCAGACGAAGCAAACTCATAATTCAAATGTGCATAACACCCGAGAATTATGCATTGGACAACCGGTACTCTGTAGAGATTATAGAGGCAAAAGTAAATGGATAGATGGTACAATTTCAAAGATATTGAGTCCAGTGTCATATTTAGTCCAACTGGATAACGGCATCATTTGGAAGCGCCATATTAACCAGTTGATTGGCGTCCAATCTTGGTTAGACGGAATTGATGTCAAAAGCCCTGATTTGCCTTTCCAAAATGATGTTGGTACCGTACCAAGTAATGACTTGCCTAAATCACCAATGGGCATGGTACATGGTTCACCACCACAAGAGAACACTTCCATTGTGGAGAAAACATCGGGTGAATCCACTGCAGGGGTGCCCCTAACATCAGCTGATCAGGTGGTTGAACAAGTGCAACTTTCAAAAAGCCCAATACGTCGCTATCCAGCTAGAGAGAGAAAGCCAATCTCTCGGTTGAACTTGTAAGAGTGTGTCTGTGAAATTATTATTAGTTATTTTCTCTGTGGTTTATTGTGAAATCGTATTTTCTTTCTCCTATCTGAATGTGATTGATGTGCTGATTGTATAATCATAGATATGTATTATGTTACAATTTTTTTTTTTTTTTGTTATGGAAGTCAAAAATTAGGGGAAGGAATGTGTTATGTATGCACATTGTTGCAGAATAAAGGCGATTGGTGAGTTCGCTCATGCCTCCCCTCCTTTCCCTTCTTCTCCCCTCTTCTCCCGATCGTTCGCGGTAGTCTACCTCGCGCCCTTCCCGTGGCATGGCGGACACCACCGTTGACAAATAACTCGTGTGTTTCATTCATGGTTTCAGTAATGAACTACAAAAGAGATTCCCTAACGAGGTGAGGCGTAGAATATAACACATGCCACCGACTTTATTTTGTCATCACTTGACAACAATCAAAAAACTGTAGGAATCTTTTATGATTTCTCCAAGGCATTCGATTTTGTGGATCACTCTCGGCTACTTCGTAAACTTAATTATTTTGGAGTGAGAGGCATTGCCAATAAATGGCTTCAGTCATACCTCAGCAATCGGACACAGGCTGTCTCACTGTCTGTAAATGGCAGTATATACTCCTCCAAAAGTACTTCTACCACCGTAGGAGTTCCTCAGGGTTCAATCTTAGGCCCAATCTTATTTTTAATCTACATAAATGATTTAGCTCATTCCCTCAGTAATATTCCAGCTTCTAAAGTCATATTATATGCTGATGATACGAATATTTTACTTTCTTCTCCAACTCAAAATGACATTATTATGAGCTCTAAAATGCAAATGATAGTATTTTAAGCTGGTGTACAGCTAGCAAATTGATTTTAAACACACAAAAGACACACACTGTTCAATTTTGTGGTAATAGCAATGTTCTCGAGAGCATCCTAATTAGATTGGATAAAAAGTCTATTGAGAATGTGTCCCACACAAAATTCCTTGGTGAATACTTATGTAGTAATATGTCCTATGAGATGAATATTGACTTCTTAGCCAACAAACTAAGTTCAATCTGCTATCTATTAAGACACCTTAGGAACTCTGTTGATTTAAATATTCTTCTTACATTGTATTACGGTATCTTTTATTCTCGAATGTCATACAATATAATTTTTTGGGGCTCATCCCCTCATGCCTCCAAGGTGTTCACATTACAAAAACGTGCAATTAGAATCATTGCAAAAAAAACTTTTGATGCTCCCTCCAAGCCTATTTTTAAAGCACTTAACATTCTTCCACTCCCGTGTGTATATTTATTATCAATTTTAATTTTTGTACGTTATAATCTTGATTTGTTTATGCTCAATTGTGATGTTCACAAATATGAAACTAGGAATTGTAATAACCTTCATTATCATTCCATTAGGACTAACAGATCAAAGCTGGGCCCACGCGAGCTGGGCCTCAGAATTTATAATAAACTTCCTGCGCATTTGAAATCAATTCAGTCGATGGAGTCATTCAAAAGGAAGTTAAAATCTTTTCTTCATGAGAAGAATTATTATTCTGTTAACGAATACCTATTTCATTCCTCCTATTAAACATTAATATCCTGTGAACATACAATTATTTATAATCTATTATATATATATATATATATATGCATTTTTTTCCTTTTATGACGTGTCTTATATCTTTTGCTGTAAGGTCTCTAGACAAAATAAATTATTATTATTATTATTACCACATACCTTTATTTTGGCTTGCAGGATGTTGATGAACAGAAATTCTGGTAATTTATGATATCCCGTTGATTCACACTGCATCTACACAAATTTTAATTAACAGGCGAAAAAATTGGTATAGGTTCCCAATTATGGGAGCAATGTTCATAATGTGACCATTACTTGGTGTAATTGTCATTCTGAAATGGCAAAATGATTTTCCTTAAAATATGATTCGTGATTCGTGAACCGCACGAATCATATTTTAAGGAAAAAATCACATGATTCATGATTCGAGATTTGAATCAAATTTCCAGACGTGAATCGTGATTCGTGCTTAGAATCTAATTTCTTCCATGATTCGTGATTCGTGACTCGAATCAATATTAGGTGATTCGTGCCCAACCCTGGTAATGACTATGTACAATGTTATTCAAAGTGAAATTTTTAAGGTTATTCTTTACATACATAACAGTTAACAATATATATACACACGGAATAGGTAGTACAAGCAATTATTTAAATATTGGTCTACTGGGAGACCTATAGCCTTTATGAGCAATTATTCTCATGGCCCGTTGTTGTAGACAAAATATTTTAATGGGTTTATAAGTTGATCCCCAGAAAATTACACTGTAGGTAACATGTGAATAATAGTCACTGTAATATAGGTTTAGCAAAGTTTTTCTTACCACTGTGGAACTGAGCTGTTTCAGCAAGTAACATGTAGAACTAAGTTTGCGGCTGATGTATACAATGTGGTCTGCCCAGGACATTTTGTAATCCAGATGTATTCCTAAGAATTTACAGTTATCCACTTGATCAATAGGTTTACTGTTCAAACTTACACTGGCTAAAAAATATGAATGATTTTTAATGTAGTCCCATTATTATTGCATTCGTTTTGCATTACGAGGTATTACGAGATTGTGCCCCCCCCCCTCTAGAACAAAATCCTGAATATGGTCTTGCTTGTGCCCCCCCAGAAAGAGATCCTGGATCCGCCCCTGGCTGTATAAGTGGCACTGTGATGCAGCAATGCTGATCTGGAGTTTTTAGGCTCTCAGAAGCATTTGAAAGGACGTCTCACAAACATAAATAGCATTAATAGTATTCGTTTCACAAGGTCACAAGTACAACAGGCATGGAAATCTGTCAAAGATATCATGAAATGCAGTAAATGCATATATGTAATGGAATGAAAGGAAATTGCATCAATAGGTGACAGCTGAAAGTAAATAGAATTTTGTTCCAAAGGTTATGAAATAAAATCATTTAGATGGCACAGGGTTCCCACTCAACCGTGAAAACCTTAAAATTGTGAATAAGCTGTGAATTTAGTCTACCGTGAAAAAACCTGGAAAGCCGTGAATTTCGTCACAAAATCTTAGAAATCTTTCAAACTTGATTGTAGAACTACGATAGACAAATTAAAAGAAAAATTGATATTTCGATAATGTTTCAAGGCCGAGACACGTACAGATACTGTCCACACATTTATCTGCACGTGTGCATTCAAAACGCAATTATTAATTGGTCCATGTGCCATGACAGCACATTGACCATAAGCCTGCAATGGGAAGACATTAACCCTGGCAAAAAATCAGGCACTTCTTCTCTCCCCTGCCACTCTGCTCTCTCCATTTTCCCACTCACACCCTTTAGCAGGACATTAATTTTGCTAACGATAGGTGACGTCATGAGAGATAGCACTGTCATTGCTGCGTTTGCATTCAAGGCATCTTTTTCATTTGTTAAATTTTTAGTTAATGTGCAGGTGATGATTGTTTCGTGATCAACATTTCTGCCTAAAATGCCTGATCTACAAACCGTGAATTTGACGATATTTAGACGGTGAAAACCTGGAAAAAACCGTGAATTTTATAATGTAGTTAGAGTGGGAACCCTGTGGCAGTTTTTTTCTGAGTAAATTTCTTATAGTGCACTTTTAAAATTTACAGGAATTTTGTTGTACACTAGGTATTGCAAGTTCTAAGTTTATTTCCAGTTCACTCAGTTTTTTTTTCTTTGATGTTTAAGATTATTGATTAAGTTTGTAGAAATCATTTTACTCATAGTATTTTTGTGGAATTTATTTCAGAAAAGGGAACCGAGCCTTGATTAATGGAGCTGAATACTACACATAGTTGATCAAGAGCAGCATTACCTTTCCTCTTTTTAGTACCAAATACACAAGGTATGTTAGATTGAAGCTTTAACTTGCCACTCTTTGTAAAACAAAACTTCCACCTTGTAGAACCTAATGACAATCTCCGTAATCATTTCACTTCCATCATTCTTATGCCTGTCTGCTGCTTATCTTTGTATACATATTCATTTTACTGACATTATTATATATTTTTTATATCCGGTATGTTTTTGTCTGACTACATTATTTGTATTATGTTGGTGGCTGTGGTGCAGTGAGGAGGAGGGTTTTGGGGGATGAAACCCCTCAGAGCTCAGAGAAATTTTTAAGTTTAATCCATTTTACTTAATTGGATTATTATTACTAGCATAGTGTTAGGATTAGTCAAACATCCCTCAGAAAGCAGTAAAACTTGCCATTTTGAACCATTATTCTTAAAAAATTTCTCAAGGAGTGATCCTGCAACTCCTGCTTACCCTGACGGGTATGCAAGTACCCCCATACCCCCAAGTATAAGTTGCGCCTAAAACCCCCCCTGGGCTTAATTCTTTGCTGCACCCCTGGTTGGTGGGTCCTGTATTCCTGGTCCTGTGGGTCCTGCTTCTGTGCTACTGGGACAAATAAAATTAATTAAAAATAGATAAAATCAAATGAATTACTGAAGAGCAAACAAGCTACCAGAGAGCGAAGCAAAGAAGCCTCATTAGCGGGCAACATATTTTTCTGACGTAATCGGGCAAGGTGAGTCCAATGGACTCTTTTAACTTTTGCTTTTAATTTAAACTATTAAACAGCGAAAAATATTACTCTTCGCATCAATTTGTACATATTGTGCACTATAGAATCATTTAACATCAAATTGATTATTTTTTGTGAAACAAAAGTTTTACATTACTTATTAATTTCATACCTAGTCAAACAGCGAGTACAGTGGACTCTTTTGAATAATTCTTTCATTTTTCACTACATAAAACACCAAATATTTATCGTTAGATGTACATGGTGATAATTTTACATTATTTTGACAATTCAAGCCAAATATTTGTAAAATGCACATTACTCTTTACATTTCGTGCAAACAGACTCACCTTGCCCGGATTTGTGGGAATTCAGGGAAAAAAATCATTTCTAAGTTACTTTAATGCCGAAAGAAGTTTGAATTACTCTAATTTATAGGAAATGTACAATTAGAAGAAGTAAAAAAATTACAACATGCTGACATTTCAATAACATAATAAAATTCTCAAAAATGTGATGCGATGAGTCCAAGAGACTCACCTTGCCCGTATTAGGGTTAATCAGAAAAATGATTGTCACTCCGTACCATAACTTCTGCATATATCATGGGAACCACTTCAAAGCCATGGTCCTTGTTCGGGCAAAAAAGAGCAATGATAGGGCCACACATAGTTGGCAGTGCCTTCAGATTGAGGTGGTCACTTGTGAAATTCATTTGAAAAATGCAAAAATTATTCTGCAGCTTACTGTCGGTGTCAAAATGATGTGCCGCTGTACTTTGAAAATTTATATCTGGACTTCAGTTCATGCTATAATCATGAATTATACGTCATTTTGAAGAAAATTTTATTTTCAAATCTGATTTATTTTTTTTTTGTTTTGTGAAACACTCAAAAATGTAGACACACCAGTGCAATAAATGACTCCACGCACCATAAAATTAGCCGTTTTGACAACTTCATGAACTTTTTAATTCGACCTAGGGAAAACTACTATGTCTACGGCATTCATGTTCCACAATAAGTTGTAAACATTAATGCATACAGTGAGTCCTCGTTTAACGTCACTTACCGTTCCTGAAAAATGTGACGTGAAACGAAATGACGCTAATCGAAACATAATATCCCATAAGAAACAATGTACAAAGTGAATATCGGCTCCTAGACCTCACAATTCGTACGCGAAAAAAATGTTAGCGTATCATATCTGGGGTATTTTTTACGGTGGGAATGCCAAACTATCACATAAATACGATTTCCTGTCTTCATCGACGACAATAGCAGCAGTGAGGTAAATCCTTCTCCATTTTTGTATCTTCCCGCATTTGCTTTTCGGCTTCGCTATGGTGGTCGCCCGAGTGAGCGTCGCCTGGGCATCATAATCGCTGAAACATGGTCGCAGTTACAGGAACCGAAATTATTGTGAACTCAGCAAAAAAAGTGACGACAAAAACTCCGAGTTCTACACGGAAAAATTCCTTGAAATGACTTTTTAGGTTCCTGAAAACCATTATGTCAAGTAAAACCTAGCGCACCTACGCAAGAATTCATTTTGCAGAAATTTTTGCTAAAACCGTAATCGCAATTAAGAATAAACACACCGTTTTACACTTTGCTTACACTGTCTGTATTACCGCCCACAAAACGGACAACCTGCAATGCCCGCCGCTTCGCCTTTTTTTTTCGCGCAAAATTTAAAAGACTTGACGTTATCGCGAAGCGTAGGTGCGATAAACGAATGACGGTCGCAAAATTTTCATGACGTTATCGCGAAATGATGTTAAACTGGGTGACGTAGAACCAGGACTAACTGTATAAGGCATGTCAAGAATAATAATAGTAGAAAGTATTTACAAAGCAGACAGCATTCCAACAAAGCAAAAATTAGTATTGATCACACGTCATCGTAAGCGTTTAACATGGACGCCCATTACTGTGGCTCCTGTAAAGTTTCGCCCAAAATGAGCGAAAAAACTGTGAGTTGCGACACATGTTCGTCTGTGTACCACAGTAAATGTACAAACTTGACTGAAATATAGTTGAAAGCAATGTCTGATTGCCGGGACATTTTTTGGAGGTGTTTTTCGTGTCGCTTGTGCAAGCCTAGCATTTCCATACGATATCGAATTCCTTAAAATGGAATTAAAGGCTCTCAAGGATCCTCACGACTCGAAGAATTGTGTCTCCTTCCCCAATGTTGCTGATTCGAAGAAAAGAGTATTGTTCTCAAGTGTTTTTGATATGGGTAATGAAAAGTTTGTGCGGCAATCATAAGAGAAGATAGTACGGGAGGCAGTGCGAATGCGATCCCAACAGATTAAGTTTTGCAACACTGCGAGGTGGTGAGCGAAGTTCACAGCACGAAAGTCTGAGAGAGGCTGCGGCCTGCTATTATATTCACCTGCCACTCTTCTGTGATTGGCTGGAAGGTTGGGAGGGCCTTGAAGCGCGTTCAAGGTCACCCCCCATCAGTTAGAGAAAAGGGTATAATGAATAATGTTTGTAAAGATTATACAGTAAAACCTCTATGTAGTGAACCTCTTTACATCATAAACCTCCATACATCATACCACCCCAACGGTCCCGTCTGATTTACATGTAAATTTATAGGCAAACCTCTTTGTAGTGAACCTCTTTATACCGTAAAACCGCCACTTATCATACCAAGGAGATACCAATAGACGGCCTAACTACCTCCGCAAATTGTACTGAGACAACAAAAGACCATTAATGCAGCCGTGATTACTTACATGGAATGACATTTTCAGCCATAAATGTTTCTCTTTTTTTTTACTTATATACCTTTTTATGCTGTAATTTTCACGTTAATCATTAGTTGTGGCCATTTTGTTCAATATGAGAGCACACCTAACAGTAAATAAGAAAAGAGGAATCCAACTATCCCAATCACTTTGAGTACCTGTTGAATTGAGAGACATCACATCCTTTTCTCTCGAATCATGGTAAATATCATCGGATAGTGCTCACTTTCTGTAATAAAAAAATATTAACTATTTTTTCACTGATGCATGCATCCCATACAGCACAAACGGTCGCAAGCTGGCATATACGTCGTGTATTTCACGTGTTTTATCTCGTGTAAAAACCGTTATTACCCGAGTAAAAACAGAATAAATCTGGTGTATATATGGTCTTATGTCCGCCACAAACCGGATAATACACGTGTATGCACAAGGAACTCAATAACGGGCCCGTTGTAGTTATTCCTTTCTCCACCAGGGTTAGGGTTTCTTGTTGATGACCGGAAAATGGCAGTGACCATGCAAACGGTGGCACTTCACTAATACTAAACAGGTAATAAGACATAGTCAACGTATTCGTTCAAAAATTTTCATTTATTGTGTCAATAAAAGGTTCCACTGTATAAAATAATTCATCAGGAAATACGTACAGGACAAAACACGAGTGGTGATGATGAGACAAAAAAAGTGGTGATGATGTGAAAAATAACGTGAATGACATAGCGGATAGGATAATAGCGAATACGAGATGATGGATGGATCTTAAAAGTACTGCCGAATAGTTTAACAAACCACAAAATCTTGTTAAAACCGCAAGTAGTTTCACTGAGCACAAGCACACCAGGATAAAGAGAATCAGCGAATTGTTGATGTTGTTCATGCTTCCAGTCCGAGTCACACAAGTTATATCGTTACGTGATTGTTTTCCCAGCGTTCAATTCGTATGGTGCGAGGCATTGAGGGAAGTAATTTGAAATTACTGAGAATTTTTAATTAATAAGCAGCATCATTCTAGTTGCAATTAATGGTTAACTCGTTTGTATCTCGACAGGAGCATATATATGTAATCCTAATAAAATATACACCTATAAAATATATGCTGCAAGATGATTCATCAAATGATATCATCCAGATTTCGTTGGGAACATTTTGCTGGTTGTAAGGTGGACGACTTTATTGAATCATCTATCTTGAAACTTTAATCACGTTCAGATTACTGCTCATCTTAGCATCTGCATTACCACATTTTGCTTCATATTTTTTGTATAGAAGGGTCAAGGGAGTTGGACCAAATTTACGCAGCAATTACACGTGTAAAAATGGGCGAATTCTCGAGTTATTCCTTACACCAAATTTCGACTCAATATACACGAGTAAATTTCTCCCTGTGCTGTATGGGATGTGTGTATAAACAAAAAATATAATGGTTTAAAAGACAGTAGTGCCTTTCATTTCCAAAGGATATGAAAAAAATTGTGCCTATCACTAAAATCTCTCTATAGTGAACCTCCAACATCAAATTGCCCAAATTTTGGTCCCCTCCATTGCGATGTAAAGAGGTTTTACTGTATCTATTGAAAGCAATGAATTATAATAAAAAGATCTCGATAAGAACCAGTGGTGCCCCTCCAGTATATTTACCACCCCCTTGGTTAACCTGTGTTAGACTGTGGAGAATCATATAGACCCCACCATATAATCCAAAAAATTCCTAATGTTACCTCGTGCCGTAAAAGCAAAATCTGAGCTCAGGCAGCTCTAGGGCTGTATACATAGGCGGATTCAGGGGGGGCACAGGGGAGTGTGCCCCCGCAGACCCTAAAAAATATGAAAGATTTTTAATATGGTCCCATTATTATTGCGTTCGTTTTGTATTACGAGGCATCCTTGTGCCCCCCCCTAGAACAAAATCCTGAATATGGTCTTGCTTGTGCCCCCCCAGAAAGAAATCCTGGATCCACCCCTGGCTGTACAAGTGGCACTGTGATGCAGCAATGCTGATCTTGAGTTTTTAGGCTCTCGGAAGCATTTGAAAGGACATCTCACAAACATTAATAGCATTAATAGTGAAATAGGATCGAAGTTTTTCCCGGCGAACAAGTTGAAGGAATTCTTCTCGGGTTTTCCACCGGTTGAGGCTTTCCATGGCCGACGTTTCGAGGCTCGACTCGAGCATCGTCATCAGGGCAGTTGAATGTCGGACTGAGGGTTTGATTCCCTTATATACCTTGCTTGGAGGTCAGGTGTCACGTGATTGGTTGAGGACTGGTCTCTTGGCAGCCAACCGTTGATCCTTTGGCTTTTTAGAGCTGACAGAACGGGTTTCCAGGTGTTGCTGATGGCATAGCCTGCATCACGGTCGAAGTTTTTATGGTCCAATCGAATTTCTATGGCCTCCTTTACGACTCTATCCCAATATTTGGTGGAACGTGTCAGGATCTCGGTATCATCAAACTGGATGACGTGGTCGTGTTGTATGCTGTGCTCAGCTATGGCCGATTTCTCCGGTTGTCCCAACCTTAGGTGACGCTTATGCTCCTTCAGCCTAGTTTCGATGGTGCATCCAGTTTCCCCAATATAGGCTTCGCCGCACTCACATGGGACTCGATAGACGCCCGGAGTTTTCAATCCCACTGGGTCTTTGGCTCTCACTAGGTAGTCCCTCAGCTTGGGTGGTGGGAGATGGATGGAGGTGATGTTGAATCTCCTGAGAATTCTGGAAATTTTCCCGGAAACATATAATACGTATGGGAGACATGCTCTTGCTGCCGGTTCTTCGATGGTCTTGGGCACTTTTACAGGAAGTCCCTCAGTCCGACATTCAACTGCCCTGATGACGATGCTCGAGTCGAGCCTCGAAACGTCGGCCATGGAAATCCTCAACCGGTGGAAAACCCGAGAAGAATTCCTTCAGCATTAATAGTATTCGTTTCACAAGGTCACAAGTACAACGGGCATGGAAATCTGTCAAAGATATCATGAAATGCAGTAAGTACGTATATGTAATAGAATGAAAGGAAATTGCATCAATTGGCAACAGCTGAAAGTAAATAGAATTTTGTTCCAAAGGTTATGAAATAAAATCATTTAGATGGCACAGGGTTCCCACTCAACCATGAAAACCTTAAAACCGTGAATTTCATCTACCGTGAAAAAACCTGGAAATAGCCGTGAATTTCGTGATAAAACCTTAAAAATCTCTTTAACTTGATTGTAGAACTACGATAGACGGCTCGAAAGAAAAAAAAACGATATTTCCATCATGTTTCAAGGTCATTCACGTGTAGGCAATGTCCATGCATTTACCTGCACACGTCTATTCGAAAGCGCAACTATTAATTGGTCCGTGTGTGCCATGACAGCACATTGACCTTAAGCCTGCGATTGGAAGACGTTAACCCTGGCAAAAAATCAGGCACTTCTTCACTTCCCTGCCACCCTGCTCTCTCCATTTTCCCACTCACACCCTTTAGCCGGATATGAATTTTTCTAACAGTAGGTGACGTCATGAGAGATAGCACTGTCATTGCTGCGTTTGCATTCAGGGCATCTGTCGCGTTTGTTACATTTTTAGTTAACTTGCGGCCGATGATTGTTAAGTGATCAATATTTCTGCCTAAAATGCCTTAATCTACAAACGGTGATTTTGATGACATTTAGACCGTGAAAACCTGGAAAAAACCGTGAATTTTATAAAGTAGTTAGAGTGGCAGTTTTTTTTTCTGAGTAAATTTCTTTTAGTGCACTTTTAAAATTTACAGGAATTTTGTTGTACACTAGGTATTGAAAGCTCTAAGTTTATTTCCAGTTCACTCAGTTTTTTTTTCTTTGATGTTTAAGATTATTGATTAAGTTTGTAGAAATCATTTTACTCATAGTATTTTTGTGGAATTTATTTCAGAAAAGGGAACCGAGCCTTGATTAATGGAGCTGAATACTACACATAGTTGATCAAGAGCAGCATTACCTTTCCTCTTTTTAGTACCAAATACACAAGGTATGTTAGATTGAAGCTTTAACTTGCCACTCTTTGTAAAACAAAACTTCCACCTTGTAGAACCTAATGACAATCTCCGTAATCATTTCACTCCCATCATTCTTTTGTCTATCTGCTGCTTATCTTTGTATACATATCCATTTTACTGACATTATTATATATTTTTTATATCCGGTATGTTTTTGTCTGACTACATTATTTGTATTATGTTGGTGGCTGTGGTGCAGTGAGGGGGAGGGTTTTGGGGGATAAAACCCCCCACAGCTCAGAGAAATTTTTAAGTTTAATCCATTTTACTTAATTGGATTATTATTACTAGCATAGTGTTAGGATTAGTCAAACATCCCTCAGAAAGCAGTAAAACTTGCCATTTTGAACCATTATTCTTAAAAAATTTCTCAAGGAGTGACCCTGCAACTCCTGCTTACCCTGAGGGGTATGCAATACCCCCATACCCCCAAGTATAAGTTGCGCCTAAAACCCCCCCTGGGCTTAATTCTTTCCGGAACCCTTGTTGGTGGGTCCTGTATTTGCTTCTGTGCTACTTGGACAAATAAAATTAATTAAAAATAGATAAAATCAAATAAATTACTGAAGAGCAAGCAAGCTACCACAGAGCGAAGTAAAGAAGGCTTATAAATCAGAAAAATAGATTATCACTCCGTACTATATCAGGGTTCCCACTCAACCGTGAAAACCTTAAAACCGTGAAAAAGCCGTGAATTTCGTATACCGTGAAAAAACCTGGAAATAGCCGTGAATATCATCATGAAACGTTAAAAATCTCTCAAACTTGATTGTAGAACTACGATAGACGGAATTTAAAAAAAATCGATATTTAGATCATGTTTCAAGGCCGATTCACGTGCAGCCAATGTCCACGCATTTACCTGCACACGTGTGTTCGAAAGCGCAATTATTAATTGGTCTGTGTGCAAGGACAGCACATTGACCTTAAGCCTGCGATTGGAAGACGTCAAACCTGGCAGAAAATGAAGCACTTCTTCACTTCCCTGCCACTCTGCTCTCTTCATTTTCCCACTCACACCCTTTAGCCGGATATGAATTTTGCTAATGATAGGTGACGTCATGAGAGATAGCACTGTCATTGCTGCGTTTGTTACATTTGTAGTTAACGTGTGGGCAGTGATTGTTGCGTGATCAATATTTCTTCCTAAAATGGCTTATCAACAGACCGTGAATTTGATGACATTTAGACCGTGAAAACCTGGAAAAAACCGTGAATTTTATAATGTAGGTAGAGTGGGAACCCTGTATAACAGCTGCATAGATTATGGGAACCACTTCAAAGCCATGGTCCTTGTTCGGGGACAAAAGGAAAATGATAGGGCCACACATTAGTTGGCAGTGCCTTCAGATTGAGGTGGTCACTTGTGAAATTCATTTGAAAAATGCAAAAATTATTCTGCAGCTTACTGTTGGTGTCAAAATGATGTGCCGCTGTACTTTGAAAATTTATATCTGGACTTCAGTTCATGCTATAATAATGAATTATACGTCATTTTGAAGAAATTTTATTTTCAATTCTGATTTATGTTTTTGTTTTATGAAACATTCAAAAATGTGGAAACACCAGTGCAATAAATGACTCCACGCACCGTAAAATTAGCCATTTTGTCAACTTCATGAACTTTTTATGTCAACCTAGGGAAAACTACCATGTCTACGGCATTCATCTTCGACAATAAGTTGTAAACATTAATGCACATTAATAAAATGTCTTCTGCATACTTGAAGAATGCATATTTTGTTATGAACTAGTGAAAATGTTTAAACACTATCTACTCCTACAGTTTACCCCAAAAGTGGGTGTCTTTTTACTTGTGGAGTCTTTCGACAAAATCGTCTCGGCAATAGGGTGGTTTCCTACGAGAGTGCTTATTATCGTATTTAAGCATTAATAAGCGTTTCGCCAGATTTAAAAATAAGGCCTTAAATGTTACAATTGGAAGCCTAAATAATAACTAAGCATGAAATTTATCGCACTTATTCCTTTTCTTGATGCATTCTGAATTTGGTCAAAATTACATTTTTTCACAATAGCACACACACAGGCTTTATGCATCGGAAACATATGAAAGAGGTTTTCCATTTTTTTGTTTGGCACAGTGTACATAATGTCCGCTTCTCTAACCTTTCAACTCTTCAGCTTCTTCTAACGGTAGATGGAGAAGTTACGCAATAATTAATCGCTACCTGTCTCGAGAGTCTAAGATTTGACATTCTCCTTCCCATATGGCCTCTAACAAGATCTGCAGCCATTGATTCAATGAAATTAAATAGTGTCATATCTTTTGTGTCTTATCTTTCGAACACTGCTGAAGCACAAAAGAGTTGACAAAGGAAATACCTAATATTCTGAAAAATACTGCCATTGGCAACCTCCTTGTCCTTCGGCCGGATGTGTAGCTACTGGACATTTTATCTAAAGTATCAACCTCTGGTTTCCTCGACTCTATATCATCAATTACCCTGTAAAGAATTAATGAAACTAAGCAAATAGCCTTATTTATTTTGGGGACATGGGATATTACAGTTATGTTGGCCAAGAACCCGTACAGAGAAGAGCCCATTACGCACCCTTTGGATGGCACAAAATCACAAGGTATACCCATGTACCGACGTACGTCAGCCCTTTTTCTTTTAATTTTTTCTACCAGTTTAATAGATGTGAACCAATCATCCGATATTTCTGTGGGTTCATGGTTAGAGTTGGAAGTGCGTCTCCATTAGGGGTAGCCTGAAAAATAAGTTGGTGGTAAATAGAGCCCAATACTAAAGATATTTAAGTTGTTTATTCAGGCAGGCTAATATGTACACGAAAAGATATTATCCAAAAAATCTTTTTCTTTTTTTTTTGCATTTTGCCCTTCTCCATCGCCATTTCCTCCATGGTTTCTAACTTGCATAAATGGGAATTATATTGGGGGTCCAAATCGTTGGCCAGATTAAAATATCATAATGTTTGGAGGGCAGTGTGTACGTCTTTCTTATTTGGTGAAATTACTATCTCACTTTCATCTTTGTCATCACTGCTATTATGACCAGTCCCAGCTGCTGCTTCTTCCATCGCTGACTGCTGAAACACAAAAGAGTTGACAAAGGAAATATCTAACATACTGAAAAATACTGCCATTGGCAACCTCCTTGTCCTTCGGCTGGATGTTTAGCAACACCACATTTTAACTTAAGTATCTAAGCCACCCTTGGTCGCGTTTTAAAATGCAATTACCTCTGGTTTCTTCGGCTCTATATCATCACTTACCCTTTAAAGCATTAATGAAACTAAGCAAACAGCCTTATTAATTTTGGGGACATGGGATATTACAGTCATGTTGGCCGAGAATCCATAAAGAGAAGAGTCCATTATGTGCCCTTTGGATGGCAAAAAATCACATGGTATACCCCTCTTATTTTTTATGATTGTACCGACGTACGTCAGCCCTTTTTCTTTTAATTTTTTTCTACCAGTTTAATAGATGTGAACCAATTATCCGATGTACCTGTGGGACCCCATGATTGTATCAGAGAGACAAAGAACTGACTCGGATGGCTTTGATAGCTCTTTGTGTTTGTCTGGCAAACCTATCCCCTTTGTGTTTTTTTCCTGCGTGCAAGTATGCGTTAAACAGATAAATGTTTTCGGCATCAGTCAAATGCATCATTGCACGCATCATCATTGCTAGGAATATATATTTTGAAACGGCATCGGTATCTGAAAGCAATTAATATTTTATCAATGGAAGTTACCGTTCCCAACAACTAGCAGCATTGGGAGTTTTTCACTAGAGAGCAAACCCATGCAGCACAAACAGTCGCAAACTGGCATGTAGGTCGTGTATTTCAGGTGTTTTATCTTGTGTACAAACTGTTATTACCCGAGTAAAAATAGAATAAATCTGGTGTATAAATGGTCTTATGTCCGCTAAAAACCAGATAATACACGTGTATGCGCAAGGAACCCAATAATGGGACCGTTGTAGTTATTCCTTTCTCCACCAGGGTTAAGGCTTCTTGTTCATGACCAGAAAATGGCGGTGACCACACAAACGGTGGCACTTCACTCATACTACACAGCTAATAAGACATAGGCAACATATTCGTTCAAAAATTTCATTTATTGTCTAAGTAAAAGGTTCCTCAGTATAAAATAATTCATCAGGAAATACATACAGGACAAAACATGAGTGGTGATGGTGTGACAAAAAAGTGGTGATGATGTGAAAAATAACGTGAATGACAAAATGGACAGGAAGATAGCGAATATGAGATGATGGATGGATGTTAAAAGTACTGCTGAATCGTTTAAAAACCACAAAACCGTGGCAAAACCGCAACTCGTTTCACTAAGCACAAGCACACCAGGATAAAGAGAATGACCAAATTGTTGATGTCGTTGATGTTTCCAGTTCGAGTCGAACAAGTTATACCAACGTGATTGTTTTCCCAGCATTCAATTCGTGTGGTGCAAGGCTATGATGGATATAATTCGAAATTACTGAGAATTTTAAATTGATAGACAGCAGCATTCTAGTTGCAATTGATGATTAACTCGTTCATATCTCGACAGGAGCATTTATATAGTCCTAATAAAATATACACCTATAAAATATGTGATGCAAGATGATTCGTAAAATGATTTTAACCAGATTTCGTTGGGAAAATTTTGCTGGCATTAAGGTGGACGACTTAATTGAATCATCTATCTTGGAACTTTCATCATGTTCAGATTACTGCTGACCACAGCATATGCATTACCACGTTTAGCTTCATATTTTTTGTTTATGAGAGTCAAGGGAGTTGGACCAAATTTACATAGCAAGTACACATGTAAAAATGGGCGAATTCTCGACTTATTCCTTACACCAAATTTCGACTTAGTATACACGAGTAAATTTCTCCCTTGTGCTGTATGGGAAATAATGTAAAAATTGCTGTTGCTGAGTCAGTTTTGTGTTGGGTCATTCGATCTGCTGGGTTATCAAAATGGAGACTCGGAAGAAATACAGTAAACCGTTGTCCTGACATTGCTGATCGGAAAATTTCCCTGACTGTGCCATCTGTGACAAATATTCTGCAAATGTCTTTATCATTAGATTTGAAAATCTCATCGTCTCATCGTAGAATTAGCCAAAAGACAATGGAAGCTGTTAATTCCATAAAAATCAACGTTTTGTAGCTCCAGCCTGCTATCCTATTTATACTTATTTCTTATAGCTTGAAGCTTCGTATTTGTCCATTGCAAAATCAATTGTAACATTCGCTCAGCAAAAATCTGAGACCTATAATCAAGGCGATCAATATCCTGATCTAGTGATGAAATGCAATCCTTCAAACCAGGTTTCTGAGTAAAGATGTTATGGAAGGGTGTACAAATTTTCGTCTTTGGCTCATTTGATGACCACTGCGAGCGATTTCTCCTGTAAAAAAATTTTACTTGTCTTGGACAAATTTTAATACATCACTTCTGTCATAATCTATTCTAGTTTCACCCTCTTTCAATATCAGTTGTATTTGTTGGCATGAGTCGACAAATTTTTGCACTACTTTAAAAACTACGTACTCGAGGATTTTTCTGGTTGCTTAAAAAAAATAGCCGACAAAAATAGTCAGAATAATGAAAAAAATACACTTTGACCAAATGTAGAGGTAACGGCACTTGCATTTCGACGTTTTACTTTCAGTGTTTCCCAGGCTCTTTTTATTTCTTCTCGATGGCTAGTTGTTCTATACACAAATACTTTGGAGGAGACCAAATTTCAATAGAAAGGTGGAAATGAATCTTACATTCCAGGCGTGGGTGTGCGAAATTTCGGGGTTCAATTGGTTCCAAATTACAAAATACATTATAAGCGTACTACCTGCTTGCGCGACCTTTACCGCTGTTTTGTTATAATAGGGTAGTTTCCTTCATCAAAGAAAACGATAGGCATTGATAGCGATTCGTTACCCACCATTAGTGTATTCATAATACACAAATTATTTGGTTTTAGAAATACCGGTTTAGACGAATAGCAATGGTCAATTTTATCCTCATTTGAAAAAGGCCAGATTGGCGCCCATGCGATTCCACTCCACGTGACGTCACAGGGACCTAGTTTCTACACGAGAGGATAGGAGTTATACATCGTCTGAGGTTACCAATGCATGCATGAGGCACACAGCTCAGGGAAACATGTCTTACTAATCACCTATTAAAACTGGCTAAGGTCGGAAAGTTTTCTTCGTTTGATAAGGTATTAATAAACCTTTTTTAAGCCAAGCGCTACCATTCAGCAAGGTACTCAGCTATCCGCTAGCATCCTGCGTCCTATCAGCGCTCAGAGCCTCGATCAAGGTCACTTCACAAGGAGAGAGGGGGAACCAGAAATGTGTCGCACGGACTTTCCTACTTACGCGTCGCGTTTTTGCGCGCTTGAAATTTTTCACTTTTCATTTAATCGCGAAAAATAGATATCGTCATTTAAAAATCTAAAAGCGCGAAATACGTACTCCAGGAGTAATAATCTTTCGATTTAGGCATTAAAAAAATAATAGGAAACCACCCTATTATTGATAAAATTTATACAAATCTTAACATTCAAAGAAATAAATGGGTGATATTTCCAAAACAAGGGACTTCATTTGTTTTGCATTCAAAGACTTGAATGAAAAGACTTGAATAGTTATTTATTCTTACATGACGTACATATCAAAAATTTAGTTCCTAACTATCCATGTTGTGTGATTAAAAATATTTCATAACAAATTATTAACTATTCTTATAGTTGAAAAGTCACCACGAATTGTTTTTAACAACTTTTTGAATCATTTCCACCGGCTTTGCATTCATTGATTTTTTCAGTTTAGTGACCGCTAATCGCAGACCGCTAATCAAATTTAGCTGCAAATTTACAGAAATTAACAATAGGTATATTTAATTTAAAGAGTGCAATGTCCTCATCATACAAAAATATGAAGCTATTGAGAATTATAGATAATTTGAAATAGTAATTTTGAAAATATTCATAATTTTAGGAACGCAGCGGTCTCTCAGACCGCACGTCACCGGTTAATGGTTAAAAAATCCTCGTTTATTGATGGAAAGGTGCCTATGCTGATGGTGCCATTAAAAAATCTAAAAACCTTAAATACATGCTCCAAGAGTAATAATCTTTCGTTTTAGGCAATTAAAAAAAATAGGAAATCACCCTATTTTCTTTTGTTTATCATCCAACCGAAATAAGTATAATTGTTCCATTTTCTCTGGGAGGCCATTGCTCTCATCGACAGGTCAATTTGCAGTAGGTACAGGGTGTGATATTTGTCATGTAGAGACTTCCATCGCATCGGGACAACACACCTTTCCCTGCAAAACACATTGATATAACCACTCAAGCTTCAAAATTCATAACCGGAGGATAACAAATTCAGGACCGGGAGTTCGATCACTTAGAGGTGCCATTGACTAGTTTTAAGTATACCGGTACTAGCCACGGCGTAAACTTCTACGGGAGTCACCCGTAGTGCATAAACTTGTGCGAAAACTAGTCAACAGCGAACACCTCTACGTGTTCCAAGCCTGGGCCTTGCTGTGGCGCTGTGCGAACGATATGGACTGCTTGTGGCATCATATGCTCAGCACTCCATAACACCATGTCGGGTAGTGTCCACGAATTTAGTCCTCCTAGTGGTGATGTCCTATACTGATGCCATTTGGTGATTTTCCTGGCTGTCGCTCCGCAGTGCACACTTGGCAGGAGAGTCAATCGAGGATTGCTACTAGCCTTAAAATAATACTGATGGTCAGAAATGACTTGATCGTGTGGTACGGAGGACGCACAGTAGCCCTATCCATGCAGTACCTGCCTATCGCTTGTATGTGGTTTTTCATGAGCGATCGGAGGTTTATAAAAAAAACAGCCCTTGTATATTCCCGAATAGTATAGTGTAAATAGGGGTACAGCAGACTCCTCATTATCTGGCTGCATTTTATCCAGGTTGCGGATTAACCGTGCATTATTTTCACTCTGCCTCAATTTTTTATGCGATCTTTCTTTTAAAAATTGAAAATCATCAGAATGACAGCATTAACCACTCATCTGGGTATGCCGTATATATTCGTCATGAGGGGTTTAACCCTCAATGGGTATGCCGTATATATACGCCACGCCGATTTAATGTTCATTTACAATGGATATGCTGTGATATTCCATCACACACCTACTGCAACTCGTAGATGGCTCTATTGAGGTCACTTTCTGCCCGGTATATGATACTTCAGACATTTTTTTATGTACTTATGCGTCTCGTAGCGTAGCTCTGTATCTGCATTGCGGGTTGCATTCTAATTGCCCCTTGACGTATTTTTATACCTTTATTTTCTCCGATTTTCATGCGAATGTATCTATTATTTTCACTCTCCTGCATGTATTTTATTGAAAGCTTTGCTATTAGTAAACGCTCCTTGCTGCTTCGGTCATAATTACCGATCCCATTCTTTTCACACAGCTTTGGTCGCTTTGATTGAACTTTTTTTTGCCACTTGTAGCATACCGTAGATCAGGATAAACTATAAAGTGTTATGAATACGATTAGCTTGCGCAACCATCTGGGAACAAATTTGCCAAACTGAGAGACTGAGTATTGTAATCTAACCTTCTCTCAAGATAAGCACCCTCCGTGTTGGTCATAATGACTGAAGCGGCGCTCCAGTGGGTGAATTCGGCGAAAACACGGCGGAAAGGAACGTGTTACAAATCCTTTACTTGTATACAAATACTGCCTCTTTCCTTGGCAAGGAAAATTGAATGCTATCTCGACGGCTTGAGTAACAAGAAAGACTCATTTTATTGCGTACTCTTCTTCTCTACCTAGCAGCGTGTTTTTTCCGAAAGGAATTATTGTTTCTCTACCCTTCGCAGATGGTGGTCTGCTCAGTTATTCTCTATGAGCAGGGTAACTGAATTGGATATCTTTAACTACCTAAATAGTCCTCAGTTGTCTTTGAGCATTGGATTGGAAGGTTTTTCGCGGTTTTGGAGATTTGTAGTGTGAATGACAAGTGAATGTTTTATAAATGTTTTGAAGTTCTCTCGCTTTTGGAATAGGAATAATTTATATCAAGTTTGCTCACGTTTTCTAATATGGTTTCATCGAATAAAAGAAAGCGATCTGAACCTAGTGCAGACGAAATGGCTCACATTTTAGAAGAGAGCAAAGATGAAAGTGCGTCTGAGTATCTGGATGACGATTACGTCAACACTAATGTAAGTGACAGCGAAAGTGATGAAAACGACGATCTTTTGGAGGTGAAGGTTACCGATCAACCTGGGTATCCTTACGTGTGGAGTGCTCGAGAGGAATTGCGAGAGAAGTTCAGTTTCTCACGTAAATCTGGATTGAATGTGGATATTGAGGCTGAGGATGACATCCCAAATTGCTATGAATTATTTGTGGATGAGAATCTGTACACTATGATAATTGAGCAGACGAATACTTATGCTCAGCAAGTCCTTGTGGCAAATGTTAACTTGAAGCCACGCTCTAGGGCACGGAGTTCGGTTGAGACAACTGGGAATGAAATAAGAGTGTTGCAATGAGTTTTTATACTACAGGGTATTGTACTGAAACCCGATTATGCGTTATATTTTAGTAAAAGAGGAAGCATCGCTACTCCCTTTTTTCCTAAATATTTTAGTGAAAAAGGTTCCTTCTCCCTCAGAAATTTTTACATTTTGTGGATAACAATACTTTCAATGCTGATATCAGCAATAGGATGTTCTTTTAAATTGAGCCAGTTCTTCAGTTTTGAAAAATAAATTTTCATCAATTCACTCGCCCAATCAGGCTATTGTTGTCGATGAATCCCATCTGATGTGGATGGGTATGATCTCTTGGAAGCAGTACATACTATCAAAGTGGAGTAAATTTGATATAAATTTTTTTGTGCTATATGAAAGTGAGTCACCCTACGCAAGGAATTTTTTTATTTATACGGGAAAGGACACAATGTATGCCGACAAATATAAAGGATAAAATTTCAGCGCCAGGATCGTACATGCTTCAGTCGATGATCTTATAGGTAAGGGCATACTATATATTTAGACAATTGGTGCACTTGACATTGTTACATTAATGGACAAGTTATCCGAGAATAGAACGGATGTGGTTGGGGCGATGCTGTCAAATAGGAAAGAATTTCCTAAATCTGTAAAATCTGCCAAATTGAAGAAAGGAGAAATGGTGGCGGCATTTTGTGGGATACAGATGATGATGAAGTGGAAGGATGAAGGAGATGTGATAATGGTGACCACATTTCAGGTGGAAGAGGGGACTTTTCAGTCTCAACCTCGCCCGAATAAAGGCATTTTATTATTATTATTTCATGAAACTGAAACGTGCAAAACGGAAAAAATTGGGTAAAAAAGTGGTGAAACCAATTGCGGTACAAGATTACAATAAAATTATGGGTGGGGTTGATGGAAGCGATCGACTCTTAAACATGTAAAAAATTGCTAGAAATCGACCAACAAAATACTATCAAAAATATTTCGGCACTTGATAGACTTAGCATTACTGAATGCTTATGCGATTTACAAAAAGAACAAGGGGAAATTGAGTCGACAAGTTTTTCTAATCTTACTTGCTGAAATACTGATTGCAAAGTATAGAGTAGAGGTCCTAGTACTCCAGGGAAGGCCATCTAAATCCCCTAAGCCTTCTCGCCTTACCGAGAGAGATATTTTTGATACTGTCCCCCCAACAGCCACAAAGTTCCCCACATAAAAATATGTGTTGTGTGCTTCAAAGAGGGGAAAAGGAAGGAAACAAAATATTTGTGTCCTGATTGTTCTGTTCTATGTCCTGCTCTATGCTTCAAATTATATAACGTTCAAAGTGATTTCTAAAAATACACATTCATTGATTTTTAAATAAATGTTCTTTTGTGAGATAGCTGCACTAGAATATCAGATGGTCAGCCAATTTATAACAATGGTCATGATTTACCATCCTAATTATTTATAATTTCATTTCTCATCTTGTTTACTTCAAACAATTACATTTTTTGTAGTTTTTATTCGATGGTATTGTAAAATATGAAGTGTTTTTAGCAGAAATGAAGACTTGTAATCATTTAAAATTTTCTTTTATCATAGAAGAGGAAAGAGTAAAAAAAAAAATTTGGTTGTAATGTGCGGTTGCCTACTTTGCCCCTTGAATTGGCAAAATTTCTAACGCTGCAATTTACTTGTTGACATCTTTATAAACAGTTTGGTACCACTAAGCAGACAAAAAAATAGTTAGTATTCATTCTACGCCAATGTATTCATCACTTGAACGAAATAGATCATTATTCTCCTTTGTAACTTTTTTAAACAATTAATGTTTATTATTAAATTTAATTTTCAAACCACAAATGTACAAAATTTCAAACCGATGCTGAACATATTGGTTTTATAGTGAACAAAAATATTGAAATGTTGGTGCTTTATCTTCCTACAAGAAAAATAGAAATTGGGCTTAGTGTAAAATTAAATACCCACCACGGGTTGGACATGGGAAAATTTAATACCCAGATGAGTGGTTAATGATAGGATACACTGGGCTTATTATTTCCCTTAGAATCCCGTTCGTAAAAATGAAGTGATCACACGCTAGCTGCGTTCACGGGAGCACCGGTTTCCCATTCTCCAAGCCTCGCAGTGCGCGACTGCACACCTTGATCACGGGTACACGTCAGGCAGCAGTTGCAACCCGGGCAACTTGTGCGAGACCCAACTACGTGGCATGGTGCCTGACAGTGTAGTTTATGTCGAGCAGTGGTTTTGAAGCATTCTTGCAATCAACTTTTCTGTATCTGTGATCACACAGCCACGGATGTGTGGTTTCCATAAAAAGCCATTTTCAAAACAAGGCCATACATGGAGCATTAATAATTGGAGTACAACCATGTTATCGCCGCGAAAAAGATTGCGAACTGGCAAAGAAAGCTCTCAATGAGTGCGTGAAGCACTCTTTAATAACAGAATACAGTGAGTCCTCTTTCTACGTCACCCCGTTGAACGTCATTTCACAATAACGTCACGAAAATTTTGAGATTGTCATTTGTTTATCGCACCTTTGCTTCGCGATAACGTCAAGTCTTTTAAATTTCGTGCGAGAAAAAATGCGAAGCAGCGGGCGTTGCAGGTCGTTCGTTTTGTGGGCGGTATCTAAACTAGTGTCCAAACGAAGTGTAAAATGGTGTGTTTATTGTAAATTGTGATTACGGTTTTAGCAAATTTTCTGCTAAATGAATTTTTAGGTAGGTGCGCAAGCTTTTACTTGACATAATGGTTTTCAGGAACCTAAAAAGTGATTTCGAGGCATTTTTCCGTGCAGAACTCGAAGTTTTTGTCATCACTTTTTTAACTGTTGGTCACGTTTTCACCGTTCCATGGTTTTCAGGAACCTAAAAAGTAATTTCAAGGCATTTTTCTGTGTAGAACTCGGAGTTTTTGTCGCCACTTTTTTCGCCGTGTTCACAATAATTTTGGTTCCTGTAACTGTGACGATGTTTCAGCGATGATGATGCCCAGGTGACGCTCGCCCGGGCAACCACCATAGCGAAGCCGAAAAGCAAATGCGGGAAGATACAAAAATGGAGAAGGATTTACGTCACTGCTGCTATTGACGTTAATGATGACAGGAACTCGTATTTATGCCATAGTTTGGCATTCCCATCGTAAAAAATGTCCCAGATATGATATGCTAAAATTTTTTCGCATAGGAATTGCGAGGTCCAGGAGCCGATATTCACTTTTTATATTGTTTCTTATGGGATATTATGTTTCGATTAACGTCATTTCGTTTATCGTTACATTTTTCAGGAACGGTAAGTGACGTTAAACGAGGACTCACTGTAACTGCATTAATAACTACATATTGTTTATTTTACATAAATCATTAACATTAGCTGTTCGTGTGCCACAAAGCCTCTATATTTACGAAAGAAGCCAAATAAGGGAAGAAGACGGCACATATTGGACCAGGAAGAGTATATCACGGACATGGGTAGTATAACTATTTGTATATCATTGCTATAACTTTCATGCGGTATGATAGCCTTATTGTCTTAGATGCTTATCTCCCAGATAAAACCTGAGATTCCTAAAAACTATATATATATACCGATAAGCCTATTTTTCACAAAGATATCTAAAAAAGAATAGAAGAAATTCCCATCTTTAGAGGCGGATAAATGCTAACAATAGTTAAATGGAAGATGGGCAAAAGAAGGCCTCGGATAAAATACACGAAATGAAAAATGTGAAAGAAAAGAAAAATGCAGGGGTAAAGAGAGATGATGGAATGGAGAACTGAGCGGAAATGCGTCAAACAAGTCTAGAGTCTAGAAGTCTAGTCTAGGAGTCATTTAAGTGCAAGTTTGGATTATCCATGTTTTCCGATAATTCGTTTCGCTAACCTTTTCTTTAACCCTTTCGCGCCGGACCTTCGTTGAGGAAAATTCTTCCTCAATACGAGTCTCTTGAAAGTTTTCTTTACTCCTCTGTACGAAGCCTTTCCGCGTCGACTAAAGGCAGTGGGTCCCTCCCGAAACATTTTTGAACCCAATTCGGTGGGGTGCCGATCCTTTTCCTCGGCCTCTGTCCCAGACCCTCGAGGGATTAAAAGCCCCTTCCTAGCACGAGTCCGCGGTCAACTAGCTAAAATATTAACGCAGAATATATGCAAATACTTGTCGTTCGTATCGATTTTTTAAATTCATAATGAATTTCGTGTTTTTTTTCTGAGCGTGCAGAAATTTTAAACGAAGTTCTAACGTTTATATAGACGGATTTAGTATATTTACTAGTTCTTCTATAACTCTGTTGATATAACGTTAGAATTTCATTTGAAATTTCCATGTGGGCAGAAAAAATGATGAATTCATTTCTAGCATTGGATTTCAAAAGTAAGCAACAAATATTTTTTTGGAAAACACACTGCAAATAACAGTAGTTGACCGCGTGAAGAGGATAGGAAAGGGTCGACCTGAGCGGCCGAAGAAGGGACTGGGCTCGCGCTAAGGCGGATCACAAGGGGCGACCGCGTCCATGGGTCTATTGTGTCCGCCACGGTCACTTTTTTCGACCTGTGCCGCACAGGCGCGGCACAGGTCGAAATTCGTTGGTTAGGGTAAGAACATTCAGGACGCACTGGTGTGGCATTCGTAGTTGAGGAAAAAAAATCCTCGCCGCACAGGTGCGGGATTCGGCGCGAAAGGGTTAAACTCTTACATAACGATCTTCTTAGAAGCTCCTTCCTGTTCATGAACACTTTCACTCACACTACCTAGGGTGAGAGAAAATTAATGCCTTCATACCCAATGAACTGGAATGCTTGAACATAACATTTTAAAATGCAAGCTAGAAAGTCTGGGCGTGACTGGTGTCTCTCTACACTGGATTACCTCCTATCTTGAAAATAGAACTCAAGTAGTGTGTTATTCACATCACTCCACAGCTGGAATAGTGCAAACCATCTCAAGCCCACTGGAAGTAAAAGCAGGTGTCCCACAAGGATCAATACTTGGCCCACTTTTGTTTCTTATTTTTATTAATGATCTTCCTCAGCAGTTTACCCGGAGTCACACAGTTATGTATGCAGATGATACAACTAATCTGCTGACTGCTAGCAATACTTCAGATCTAACAGAATATGCTAAAACTACAACTCAGGAGATGTTGGAATGGTGTCACCTGAACAATATTGCACTAAATGAAGCCAAAACTTGTTACATCTGCTTCCATATTAAGAACCCTCACCAAGCTGAATATTTACCCTTGAATCATCTGCTTACCTTTTCAACTACAATAAAATGCCTTGGAATTCACCTCTCAGATACACTTGACTGGTCATCACATGTTTCTGAACTGAATAAAAACCTTTCTGTGGGTCTTTTTATGATAAGAAAACTTGCACCTGTAGTGTCGAAAAACACACTCAAAGCTCTGTACTATGCCAAAGCACACTCTCATTTATCCTAAGGCATTTTGTTTTGGGGAAATTCCTCTCTGTTGTCAAGAACCTTTTCTCTCCAGAAGAAAGCTGTTAAAGCTATCTATAGAGTCCCCATTCGCACACCAGGCAGACCACTTTTTGTAAATTCCAGCATCTTAACTCTCCCCTATATCCTTACCTGTGCCATGTTTGTTCGAAATAATCCTCATCTTTTCCCTGTTAACGCCAACCTACACAATCACAACACATGCTCCAAAATCAACATACACACCCTCCAATACTCCTACAGAGTCTGTTTAAAAGGTCCATACCACTCCATTGCCACTGTGTACAATAAGATTCCTATCACCATCCGTTCCATTTCCTCATCAATCCAATTCAAAGCCAAACTGAAAAATATGCTAATTGAAAAGAGCTACTACAATCTAAATGAGTTTTTAACTGGTGTTGTGTAATAACCTATGACCTCAATCCCACTGATAGCTGTGTGTTTGTATAGCTCGTCTGTATCATATTTCATTATATGTTAGCATTTTATGCTGTATTAACTTGACGAAACTCATGGATGTATTATCCCAATGAAGTTAATAAATATTATTATTATTATTATAGCCTAGCCTCTCCGTGAAAGCATCTCTATTTCAGTAAAATAAGGAATAAAAATACTACTCTCAATGCAAATGCATTCTAAGCCTCTCACACTAAAAACTTCAACAAGTGGGATTCACAACAGGGGCATAGCACACCAGCATGCGTGCAGTTAAAGAAACCGTTACCCAGATATGATAGCGACTGTGCTGGGCCGCATGCCAGTGTGCGCTCCAGTCTGGAAATCTGTGGTGCCCTCCTGTTTCGAAACTGACCTGTTTTACTCCTTTCCTCAAGTCAAATATGTGAAATCTGTTTTTTATATTAGCGGCTGACGTTTATAAAATATATATGATTTATTTCTCCATATGATATCTTTTTACACTATTGTTCTTCTATTTGATTCATCCTAAGAAAAGCATGTGCAGTGTCATGTGAGAAATCACCTGAAGTGCCTGCATACCTTAGTTATTATATTCCACACAGGTAAATATTGATATCTGTACTTTTTGCCAGTGATAGGGTTGTACTTTATCTGGAAGAATCACACTCCAATTCCTGGAAAAGTCAAAATAAAGTACCAATGCCGCACCATGAATTAGTGTAACAAACTTCTCTTTTTGAATAGCTTACCTTTCTATTTTCCGGATAATGTGGTGATACACACCTTACCTTGTTCAATCCTAAACTTCATCAATGAATTTGTCTGAATGATTCTCAATGGCAGTGAACACATCTTGCTGATTAGGAGTTACACAAGAACAATCTTATCATCATCCAAGTAAAATGAGAGCACAATGTTGATTGAGCACTATAAAGAAGAGGATGCCAACAGTATACATCAGCATTGGCCCATATTACTAGATGTTTTTTAGTGAACTGAACAGTATTCATACAACTGAACTGTTTTACAGTCACAATACCAACATTGAGCAGTTAACTTGATTTCAATGACATCTCGTTTAACATCATTGTAAACACCGTCTAGAGTAAACAAAATAATGATTAATTTTAATTACAGCAGACTCCCGATTGTCCAGCTGCGGTATATCCCTGTTGCGGATTATCCGTGCATGGTTATCACTCTCGCTAAATTTTCACCGTGATCATTATAATAAAATAGAATCGGACACAAAATCAATGGAATTACTGCATTATTGCGCTTATTTTTTCCGTTGGATTCCTCTTCGTAAATCGGAAGCAATCATATAAAATGAAGGGCACTGATTGCGATTCGTTACCCACCATTAGTGTATTCATAATACACAAATTATCTTGTTGTAGAAATACCGGTTTAGACGAATGGCAATGGTCAATTTTATCCTCATTTGAAAAAGGCCAGATTGGCGCCCATGCAATGCCACTCCACGTGACGTCACAGGGACCTAGTTTCTATACGAGTAGATAGGAGTTTTACATTGTCTGAGATTACCAATGCATGCATGAGGCACAGAGCTCAGGGACACATCTCTTAATAATCACACATTTAAAATACCTGAGTTCGGAAAGTTCCCTTCGTTTGATAGGGGAATAATAATTCTTATTTAAGCTAAGCGCTACCAGCTAGCAGAGTACTGATACGCAGAGATCTGGATACGCGACTTTCTCAGAGATCGTAAACAAAAAGTTGTTCTTGACGGAATTAGCTCCGATGTTGTAAACGTTACATCAGGTGTTCCACAAGGAAGCGTAATCGGCCCCCTGTTGTTCATTATATACATTAATGATCTCTGCTCCCGCATTAGCAGTAAAATACGTTTATTTGCTGACGACGCTGTCATCTATCGCGAAATTAGTGATCACTCTGACTATGAAATTCTATCATCTGACCTAAACAACGTTCATTTGTGGAGCCAAGAGTGGGGACTCAAACTTAATCTGAGCAAATGCATGGCGGTACATTTCTTGCGGAATTCGTCCAACTCTAACCATGTTTATGCAGTGGATGGCATTATTGTACAGGCAACAGACGAAGTGAAGTACCTGGGAGTTACGATAACCTCGAACCTCACGTGGGGAACACATATAAAGAATATTTGCTGCACAGCCCTGAAGAAATTAGGATTCGTCAAGCGTATTGTGGGAAGATTTTCGGATGAGAAAGTAAAGGAAAGGTGCTATTTCGCTCTCGTCCGACCGCACCTTGAATATGCAGCGAGCGTATGGGATCCCATGCAGAAAGACTTAATCCGCGAACTGAATAAAATTCAAAGGAAGGCTGCGCGTTTCGTCAAAAACTGCTACGGGCTTACAGACAGTGTTACCCAGATGTTAAGCGAATTAGGCTGGGAGCCGTTGGAGACTCGGAGGCTGCGCGCTAGGCTTAGATTGCTTGAACAATTGAGAATGGATATCTTTAAGAGCGACACAGAGAACATAATATTAGAGCCACACTATATTTCCAGGTCCGATAGAAGTGATAAATTAAGAGAGATGTTTTGCCGAACGGATAGATATGCGAATTCGTTTTTCCCCCGAACCATAAAGGACTTTAATAAACGCTAGTCCCAACTTCGTTTGAGCACTTAATTTTTTTTTTAGCTGTAAACGGCTGGTGTCCTAACACCCCCTGCCACATGCCTTTTAGGCGGCTTGCGGGGTATCATATAGATGTAGATGTACTGCACTACCTGCTAGCATCCTGCTTCGTATCAGCACTCAAAGCCTCGCCCCAAGGCCACCTCACTTGCGGCAGTGGGAACCAGAACGACGTCACACGGGAGTTTTCCCAGCATTCATACTTACCCATCACGTTTTCATGTGCTTGAAAATTTTCACTTTTCATTTAATTGCAAAAAATTGATATTGTCATTTAAAAATCTAAAAGTGTGAAATATACATACATATTCCAGAATAATCTTTCGATTTAGGCAATAAAAAAAATAATAGGAAACCACCCTGTTGGGCGGTAGCTGCATTCACGGGGTACATATCATGTTCCCGTTTTCCAAGCCTCGCAGTGCACGATGAGTACAACCATGTTATCGCCGCTAAAAAGATCACAAACTGGTGAAGTAAGCTCTCAATGAGTGCGGGAAGCACTCTAAAATAGTAGAATAACTGCATAAATAATAAAATATTGTTTATTTTACATAAATTATGAACATTATAAGACGTTTAAGACATTTAAGTGAAAGTACCTGCCTATCGCTTGTATGTGGTTTTTGATGAGCGATCGGAGGTTTTAAAAAAAAACGGCCCTTGTATATTCCTGAACAGTATAGCATAAATAGAGGTACAGCAAACTCCTTATTATCTGGCTGCATTTTATCCGGGTTGCGGATTAACCGTGTATTATTTTCACTCTGCCTCAATTTTTCATGCTATCTTTTTTTTAAAAAATTGAACGCAAAATCATCAAAATGACAGCACTAATGATAGGATACACTGGGCTTATTATTTCGCTTAGAATCCCCTTCGTAAAACTGAAGCAATCACGCGCTAGCTGCATTCACAGGAGCACCGGTTTCCCATTCTCCAAGCCTCACAGTGCGAAATCTCGCTCCTTGATCATGGATACACATCGCGCAGCATTCACAATTGGGACAACTTGTTCAAGACGCGACTACATGGCGTGGTGCCTTACAGTGTAGTTTCCGAAGTCGAGCAGTGGTTTTGAAGCATTCGTGCACAGCACTTTTCTGTATCCATACACAGCCACGTATCTGTGGTTTACGAAACCAGCCCTTACATGAAGTATTTATAATACGAGTACAACCGTGTTATTGCTGCTAAAAGGATCGCGAACTGGCAAAGAAAGCTCTCATTGAGTCCGGGAAGCACTCTAAAATAGCAGAATAGCTGCATAAATAATAATATATTGTTTGTTTTGGTAAATTAATAACATTGCAAGACATTTAAGTTTGGATTATCCGTGTTTTCTGATTATTTGTGCCGTCCCTCCCCATCATTAGCCCGGATAACCGGGAATTAATAATAACCTAAATTAATAATTCAAATTAAAGTATTTCAATTTGGTAGGATTGAATTCAGTCTCAAGAGGGTGAGGATTAAAACGTACCCGACCATTTTCCCGAATCGTTTTTTCCGACGACCTTTTTCCCGAAAGAATTTTTTCCCGAATCGTAACGCTTCCTCTTTCCCGAAAGCTTTTTTCCCGAAACCCTTTTCTCCAAAACATTTTTTACCGAACACCTTATTTCCCGATTGTATAAAAATGAGTTCATATTTTTCATAACCAAATATATTCATACACAAGATACATCATTTTTTTAGAAAATTATATTGTGCGCGATAGCTCTGAGAAATTCAAGAAAATTCCTATCGTTCTTGTAATCTTCATATTCTTCTACAACCGATTTCAGCCTCTCGTGCATGTCGTACCCTTTCTTTTTTGGCTTGCCCTTGATACTTTTCCCAACACTCAATTCAACCAAGGCAATCTCTGTGTCAGCTTGTTCTTTCTGCAGCTCTTTTACAGCTGAGTATAAATCCGGGTGGTTTTTCCCGACTAGTAACCTAAAGCGGTTATTCCAACCTTCAGCTGCATTATTTGTTGTCGCATAACCTGCTTTTGTAGCTTCATGTTGATTCCATAGACTAGGAGGATATTGAGGAGGAACAATGCGTCGTCTGCCAGCGGCTTTTACACCAATAACGTATGTTTCTTGAAAATATTTCATAATTGGCTCAAGTCTGGGAATATTTTTATCCGCGTACATTCTTAGAAGCTCGAAAGTTGTTTCAACGTCTTCAACTGGAACAAACGCTAAAGCTGCCATCATATGAACTGTCGTTTTGAGGGTTCTATCTGTTGGGTCATTGCAAGGGACTTGGAGTCCCACTTGTTGAATTTTACGATAAATAGCTTGTTTTTTATACAATCGGGAAATAAGGTATTCGGTAAAAAATGTTTCGGAGAAAAGGGTTTCGGGAAAAAAGCTTTCGGGGAAAAAGGTTATTTGGGAAAAATGGATTCGGAAAAAAAATTCGGGAAAAAGGTCGTCGGAAAAAACGATTCGGGAAAAAGGTAGGGACGGATTAAAACTTCAAAATGTATTTATCATGTTCCACACCCCGCAACACACACCCGGTAGACATGAAACTGTTGATCCCATGTACAGGTGCTCCTTTCACCTAATTTTTTGTCTTAATTGAGCTAGTTAACATGTACAAAATGCAAGTTTCATATTAGGCAAGAATTTACTTACTTAAAGAAAGTGATAAATGTCAAACACTTTGGAATTCACTTCATTAAAAAACTACTTGGAATATGTTTTCTATATGTATGGATACTATTAAGTTCACTGAAAAACAACTTGGAATGTGGGCCATTGCTGATGTATACTGTTGGCATCCTCTTCCTCATAGCGCTCAATCAACATTGTGCTCTCATTTAATACCTGGATGATGATAAGATTGTTCTTGTGTAACTCCTAATCAGCAAGATGTGTTCACTGCCATTGAGAATCATTCAGACAAATTCATTGATGAAGTTTAGGATTGAACAAAGTAAGGTGTGTATCACCACATTATCCCGAAAATAGAAAGGGAAGCTATTCAAAAAGAGAAGTTGGTTACACTAATTCATGGTGTGGCATTGGTACTTCATTTTGACTTTTCCAGGAATTGGAGTGTGATTCTTCCAGATAAAGTACAACCCTATCACTGGCAAAAAGTACAGATATCAATATTTACCTGTGTGGAATATAATAACTAAGGTATGCAGGCACTTAAGGTGATTTCTCACATGACACTGCACATGCTTTTCTTAGGATGAATCAAATAGAAGAAGATATCATATGTAAAGTAAAAAGTAAAAAGATATCATAAGTAAAAAGATATCATATGGAGAAATAAATCGTATATATTTTATAAACATCAGCCACTAATAAAAAAAACAGATTTCAGATATTTGACTTGGGGAAAGGTGTTAAGCAGGAAGGAAGTCATACCTGGTCGTTCAGTGCACTGGACATGAACAGGGGCCATTGATTGAGGGGTAATTTCCTTCATCAAAGAAGACGAAAGGCATTGATTGTGATTCTTTACCCACCTTTAGTATATTCATAATATACGAATTATTTGATTTTTGAAATCCCTGTTTAGACAAATGTTAACGGCCAACTTTAACCTCATTTGAAAAAGGCCAGATTGGCGCTGATGCGTTGCCACTCCACGTGCCGTCACAGGAACCTAGATGCTATACGAGTAGGTAGGAGTTTTACATTGTCTGAGATTACTAATGCATGCATGAAGCACACAGCTCCGGGAAACATCCCTTAACAATCACCAATTAAATTTGCCTTTGGTCAGAGAGTTACCTTTGTTTGATAGGGTATTAATGATGCTTATTTTAACGAAGCACTACCTGCAAGAAGGGAACTCTGCGCTATCGCCATGCTCGTCAGCAAGCAGCCAGAGGTCACGCGGGCTTTTTGCAGCATTCATACTTAGCCATCGCATTTTTGTACACTTGAAAATTTTCACGTTTCATTTAATTGCAAATAACAGATATCATGCTTTAAAAACCTAAAAGCATGAAATATGTACTCCAGGAGTAATAATCTTTCGATTTAGGCAATAAAAAAATATTAGGAAACCACACTATGTAGACAAAAAAATGATTAGGTGAAAGGAGCACCTGTACATGGCATCAACAGTTTCATGTCTTGGTAGTTAACAGACACGGGACAACTATAGCTCGCTCTGTAATCCACACTGTCGAACAGGCTGTGAGACTAACAAATTCAGATATAAAAACATACAGTACTCAAAATCTCGCCATGAATGACTTCATTGTGTGTTTCCGAAAAACCTGGTGAATTTCTAAAATCACTGCAGTGTGTTTAGAAGAGAATGACATTAGTGTCTCGTTTATGCATCCACATGGTCCATCAAAATGTTCCACATTGCCCAAAGTAGAAACACTTATGTAAAGTGCCATTGAAAAATACTCTGTGCAAATTGCGACTCACTCACAGTTTCCAGCCAGTAGCAGTGGGTGTTTGCACACATTGGATGCCATAGAAGTAAACAAGATTGAATTTGCTTTCAGTCAATAGATGTAACCAATCATTCAGATATGAACTTTTCACTGTTATGAATGCTAAGTAGAATGAGACTTCATTCCCCCCCTTCCCTCGAAGGTCTGCAATCTTGGTGTAAAAGAGTCGAAAACATGCCTTACTTTGACATGCCTTAAAACAAAAAGTATAAAAATACTACCTTTTTCTATTTTTTTTATTGAAAGCAGAATATTTAAACTACCCGCTGAGAAATTTTAAAGGAAATAAAAGGTGGCCTTTTTTATTAATAAATTGTTAATTAATGACCAATTTTTATTGTTTAAACTAGTCCTATTTGTCTATTATTGCTTCAAATGACTTGCAAGTTTTGCCATAATGTGCATAAATGAATTGTCTTCAAAATGAAACAATAACGACTGCATTACAAGCCATGGTTCCTTAGTAATCAGCATTTATGTGATTTTTCATTTTTATGGGCCTTCAACTCTACAATAAATTGCCACCTGAACTTAAGGCACCATCAAGTGCCACTACTTTTAAGACCAACCTACTTAAATATTTGAAATTAAGAATGTATTATTCTGTAGATGAATTCTTAAACAAAGTTTGATGTATCCTGCATCATTGTATATTTGTATTTATTGTATATATATTTTTTATCTTGACGTGTCCTATATCCAGTGCACCCCTTGTACTTCTAGATCTCTGGACAAATAAACATTATTATTATTACTCTGAGGCCAGACACTGCAATGTTCAAAGGACGGTAACTTTATGACAGTTCAGTTCTGAGCTGAGATAAAGGCATCATTATTCATCATAAGGATACTGCTTTCACATTTATAAGTTTCAGAGAAATCGGTGATGGTCACCTGACATGGTTTTGCACTATTTGCCGGATTTGAGATGAAATGGCCCCTATGCATGGAACATGCAGTACTAGGAAAGGTTGATATCAGATTGAAAGGTTGTCAGTTGGATAATGATAAGATAAGATTTATTCATCCAAGAGACACATTACACAGTGGCTACTGGTATATGCATAGGATAAGTCACTATGCTATAAATCTTACATAAATTACAAAAAGAAAGTATATATTACAAATTTGGCACCAAGTATTCTTTAACGCTATAAAACATTTATCAACCAGATATTCATGGACCATTTTTTTTAAAAACAGGTATCCTCATTTCTTTTTTAATGTGTTCTGGTAGGTTATTATATAATTTCACACGCATAGACCTTGGACCATTGGATACCAAAGACAAATTATTTGGCTTGACATGTAGGTTGTTACATTGCCTTGTGCCATACATGTGTATTTTACTATTCAATTCAAATCTGCAACTATTTTGTGTCACGAGTAATACACAATGATAAATATAAACACAAGGGGCGGATAATAATTTTAAACTTTTAAATAGAGGACGACAATGGGCATAGTAACTTTTACAACACATCACTCTCACCATCTTTTTTTGTATTTTCGGTACACTTTGAAGGTGAGTAGGCTGTCCCCACAGCACAATACCATACGAAATTCTTGAATAAAATAACCCATGGTATAAGGTTATCAAAATCTTTTGGCTTACAGAATGTCTTAAAATTGATAGCAGGTAGAACACAGAATTTAGCTTTTTTATCATGAGTGTGACATGAACATTCCATTTCAGGTTACAATCGACATGAAGTGCCTACCGATAATGCCTACCGATATAAAACACATAAATTAAATGAAGAAGTGTCAAAAAACCAATGCATGTATTTCAAGTAAATTAATAAATAGACTTACGTTTTATGGGACCTTTGAATTAGCTTTAAGAGGACATGATGAATGTGACAATTCAAACAATCCTGGCATATTTTGAGTTGTAGTTAACCTCATGGCCGAATCTGGTTCAACATAATGAAAGCACGTTCAGCAAACAAATAACGGAGTGCTTTTTGGGCTCTCAAGAACAATTCAGAATGAGTTAATAGATTCAATATACATATTTGTGGTTGAGTGAATGCACGATAGTTCCAACGATCACTGGGACAATCGTAATCTGAACGAGGCATTTGTCCATGTTAATGATGTGCCTTTCATTGCAGGAAAACCTTAAGTGGATACTAAGCCAGAGAGAGTGGATGTCAGCGTGGAAACGGACGAGGAAAATGCCGAGAATGAAAGGTATGATGGGAATACACTGTATCAATATACGTTGAGTCCACAATAGGGTGCCTCATTTGCCACATTTGTTTAGGAGTGAATCATAATACAGTAAAACCTCTATGTAGTGAACCTCTTTACATCGTAAACCTCCATACTTCGTACCAACCCTCTGGTCCCGTCAGATTTACATGTAAATTTATAGGCAAACCTCTATATAGTGAACCTCTTTATCTCGTAAAACCTCCATATATCATACCAACAAGTCAGCCCCGAGACGGTCTAACTACCTCCGCAAATCGTACCGAGACAACTAGAGACCATTAATGCAGCCGCGATTACCTACATGGAATGACATTGTCAGCGATAAATGTTTCACGCTTATTTTTTTCTTATACACCTTTAATAATTTTCACGTTAACCATTAGTTAGGGCATCCAACTATCCTAATCATATTAGGTGACGTAAATGAAGACAGAACACAACGTTTTCTCTCGAATCATGGTCAAACTCGCGCAATAGCACTCGCTTTCTTTTACTGATGGCTTTATTTTCTTGTAAGTGCCTGCATACTATGTTCAATTAATAAAAGAGGCAACCAGCGCAGCCTATGATCACTTGCTGACGGAAATATTTCAACTAACTTCACTTCCATCCATGGAGACAGAATTACTCGACCGCATTGCTACTTCCGCTTCTAAAACGAAAATTTTTCATGAATTTTCCGCGACTTGAAATAAATCATACAGTTTCGCAATTATTTTATTCCCATATTTCCCGGTGTAGCACTTTCTTGCTACCGCCTTGGTAATTTTTTCGAAGCTTTCATGAACGATCGTAGTTTAAAATTTATTGCGCTTAGCGACAGTCATATGTCTTGCCTGCGTATTTATGCCGCGAAATCTGACTCTTCCATCGGGAGTCCGGGACGTCAATTTCTAGCAATACTGAACGAACATCAATCCATGCGCGACAGTGTTAGGTGAAGGAGACAGCTAATTAGCTGATAAGCGGTAGGGCAATTAAATTTTTTACCGTCGCCGCCGCATTCTAAAGTAGTTCGCCCAGCATTCTCACCGGGAAATCACGTCCTTTCGCAGACCAAGCGTTTCTGTGTGCCCTCAACAGAGTTTTTCTTCGGAACGCTACGTGCAATGTATTTTGGAGAGAGGGAATTCAACAAAATTTTCAAATTTACGCTCAATTTTTGTCTATTTTTTGCAGTAGTCACGTGTTTATTTTTTTATAATCTCTAACAAGTCACATGTTATAAGAATGATAAATCAATTCTAAAAGATATAATAAGGAGTATTTTCAATTATTTGCCATTAAATATGAAAATTAATTAATCATAGGCTGATGGTGGATTCGAGAAATAAAAGAAGGGGACTGCTTGACATTACCACATAATTAGCAATTTTCCTAGCCATAAACGAGGACAGGCAGAAGGCAGTGACCTTTGGAATACCATCATTCACCCTCACATCTATTTTAAACAACCGAGGAAAAACAGAAGGAACTGTATACCTAGGCTACACAAATAAAAAAACTCAGGCAGTTAAATACGAGGATGAAGAAATTATGTTTAGAAATATAAAACTATTGTTCTTTCCTCCGAACACTATTAGTAAATTACAACCCTTAGACCAGGGAATTATTTCTTAGGTCAAAAGGCATTAACGAAAACAGCTAGTGATTTATTTATAGTGAAAATGACATTAAAAAGTGCTCATGGAATTGAAAACATTATTTCGAAAGAGTTTGAAAAAATATTTAAGCGAACCCATTAACTAATTTATTTTCCAAAAAGGCCTCTTGAACAATTTACTTTCACCCCTGTGTAATCATTAAATTGTAAATATATGTTCACTTATGCATACCTATATGTTTAAATATATTAATATAATGGCTTAAAAGACAGTAGCACCTTTCATTTCCCAAGGATATGAAAAATTGGTGCCTACTACTAAAACCTCTCTATAGTGAACCTCCATACATCAAATTGCCCAAATTTTGGTCCCCTCCATTACGATGTAAAGAGGTTTTACTGTACCTGGCAAAAATGGCTTTCCTGGATGGTAATACAAATATGATTTTTTTTCCTAATCGGTTTATACGAGAGTGTTTTTTTTCAAACTCCGATTGCTCAGCAAAAACACCATACAAGCAACAGGCTGGTACTGCGCAGAAAAGGCCTCCTTACCTTAGTTAACTCTATCATCAACTGATTGCGGTATTCATTGGAAATTCTCGCCTTGCCCGGGAGTCTCGATCGGTGTCGAGAAATCTCGAAGGGGCGAGACTTCTCGACTCTCGTCATGACTCTCGACACAGGCGAGACTCTCCCCTCGCTGAGAGTCTCGTCCCTGTAATGCCAAGAAATGACATTCTCGTCTCAACTGCCGAGACGAGACTCTCGCACAGCACTAGCCAAGCCAAGCGGAGTTTTCTTTATATATCCTCTTCCAAGCTCCCAGCCAATCAGCTGTCTTCTTGGTGATTCTCGAACAGGGTTGATTCATATACTATGATTGATGGTTTTGGTGAAAAATTTCAGTCCGGGCGTTGCAAGGTTAGGTTGGGGAAGGCATATGGGAAGGGATTAGGGCTGATTTAGGGTATCGGTGCTTGGGTTTAGGAGGTAAAACATAGTCCCAAAGATTCTCAACTAAACTATTTCTGGTTTTTTTACGTGAATTACGGAAAAGCGTCAGAGCAAATTTTAAATAAGTCAGAATTGGGCAAATTTTTAGATCATTTCGTATTTGTCTATTACTGACAAACCAAGGGGGGCCTATGATTTTTCGAATTATTTTATTTTCGCAAATTTGCAGTTTTTTCAGATGGCATGCACTGGCATGAAGCCATACAGGGGAGGCGTACGTAAGGAGCGATTTAATTGACGAGTTGTATAGAAGAAGTTTCGTTTTTAATTCTAGCGGAGATGTTGATTTAAGCAAAGGGAATAAAGCGGTGTGAATACCAATTGACTTATCAGTTTGTGACTTGATATGGCTGGCCCATGTCAAACGTTTGTCTAGGATTACGCCAAGATATTTGGCGGTTTGCACAGCACTAGTTCTGATCCATGACAATACCCGTCATCACAGTGCAGATGCAGCCCAACTGCTCGTGCAATTTCAATAGGACATTTTTGATCACCCACCATAAAATGCCAACATATAGTGCCATGTGTTTTCCATATGTACACTGAAATGAAGATGTGGCCAAGAGGAAAGCATTTTCAAACAGGCTTTGAGCTTCAGAACTAAGGCAAAATTCATTAAAGGTCATTGTGGCAACATCCTATGAAGGAGGTATTGTAAAACTTGTCCACAAGCATGACCAATACCTCGATTGCAGTGGTTATTTTTGTCGAAATTACACCATAAGTATGCTCAATAATTAGCTATGAAATAATTTTTAATCAATCACTTTGTCTTCTGTTCATGACCCAGATTTTAAAAAAATACAACCATCCTACATTCTTTATGCCATTTTGCCTTAAAATTTTGATAAAGGGTTAAGAGGACATGATGAATGTGAAAATTCAAACAATCCTGGCATATTTTGAGTTGTAGTTAATCTCATGGCCGAATCAGGTTCAACATTATAAAAGCACGTTCAACGAACAAATAACGGAGTGCTTTTGGGGCTCTCAAGAACAATTCAGAATGAGTTAATAGAAGGAAAGCTGATCATGTTCAATTTGATTATAATATGAGTGGAATTAAATTAGAAAGAGTGACATCCCATAAGGACCTCGGGGTGATCTTCACCAGTACCCTAAGTTTTACTAAACATGTAGAGGAAATCGTGTCTTCCTCAATGAGGAGCTTAGGGTACGTACTAAGGTCAACAAAGTGCTTTAAAAATATAAAACCCATGATAGTTCTGTACATAGCTCTTGTCAGGAGCAGGTTGGAGTACTGCAGTGTAGTGTGGTCTCCATGCAGTAAGAGATATATTGAAGCTATTGAGAAGGTTCAAAAACGTTTTTTGAGAGCTGTATATGTGAAAGAATATGGGATTTATCCTGTGATGGATAACCATGTACCATCCAATAAATTGTCACTAATGTATGACTTACAGAGACTTGAAAATAGGAGGCACATGAATGATCTCATGTATTTATATAAAAGTGTGGATTGTATGATTGACTCCAAAATGTTAGAGATGATAGACTTTTATGTTCCCAAAGTGTGTTGCAGGAATAATAGACTGTTTCAGATAAAGAGAGTTAACACCAAGTAGTATGGTGAAAAGTCACCTCTAAGCAGAATGTGCAAGAGGTATAAAAAACATTCCAGGGAACTGGACATATTTGGACCAAGGTCAAAATATATCGACTATGTGAAGGCCTGCTTTAAATAATGGTTTCTGAACTTTTAATTTTTCTTTAAACTGTAGTAATACTGGGTACACATATGGTTTATCCACGTTATTGATGTTGATTGTTGGATAAACTAAAATTTAAATAAATTCAATATATTATGTATATTTAGACATCATTTGCTACAAGCTTACTCAAACCAACTTTTTTGCCTTCAAAGTTGATGAAACAACAGATTGCAACTTTGTCTCAGCTTCTTTTTATTGAAGGGTACGAATTAAATGGCATAATAAATGAGCGATCCATCAGTTTTGTCACACCCAAAGGTTATGATTCAGAGTCTGTTAGCAACGCAATTTTTTTTACCCTGGCACAATTAAACCTTGATAAAACATCAAACAAAGTGATTCAGCAAAACTACAATGGTACCTCATAGATGCGCAATTATGTACATTAATGTACATAGATGCGCAATTATGTACATTAATGTACATAGATGCGCAATTATGTACATTAATGTACATAATTGCACATCTATGTCCGCAGCAAAATTGTTATACCAACTTCATACCAACTAAATTTCATTATAAAACGTTGTCACTCAAAACAAACAATTGAAAACATTTATCAGCAGAATTGACATTTGAATACCAATTGACCATGAGCATGGAATGTTTAAGTTGCATATTGATGATAACAATGACCATGCTACTATAAGAAGTTTGTCTTAAAAATACTTAAAGACCAGGACTTCACTTTCTTGCTGGACTTTTAAAGTCACGTATAGGTTAATGTGACATCAATTCCAACATAAAACAATGCATTGCATTAAGGCAATGAATTGTTTTATGAGCCCCAAGGCACAGGAGTATGTTGGTGAATTCAAATCTGTGGTACAATGTACAATAGGAACCTCATCTACATGATGTAACTCCACGGGGTCACCGGGTGGAGAGTAAGCCAGCGCGGTCACGGGTCAGGGGTGTAAATAATACGGAACTCGCGCGTGGGAGAACTCAACGCATGACGTGAGGCAGCTGTTCTCGGATGCCGAGAGGGGAAAAATAGGAGGGGAAGCAGAGGAGGTTGTCAGTTCGGAGGTGAGGCCCAGAGGCTCTCTCTCTCTCATCTCTCGCGAATCATTTCACGTTTGCTTCTCCTCCACCCGAAATATTCATTTTCATCGCATGCTTAGTCTGTTTCCCTGTTAATGAAGGTAATTAAATTGCATAATTATTTGTTGATTATTAAAAATAAATGCTGTTATAGATACTTTGTGTCCCGACCTTTCATTTGGCAACCTGTCACGGTTCCCCGGATAAGGACTTATTTCACGACCCAATTCATGTTAGCCTGGTATTAGTTTAGTAGTGGTGTAGACAGAGGGACGGTGCCCATACGGTTACAATATTTAAGATAAGCCGAGCACGGGCAATGAACCTGAACCAAGTAAAAGTTAACGTAAATTATTTGTGAATGACAAATGCATCGTAATAAAAGAAGTCTGGTGTAATTACTACCAGAGTAGACAGCCGTTTGTCATTCTTGGACCATTCGTCCGCAGAAAAATTGTTGTGGCTAAGTTTGTCCCCTGAATTTAAAAATAAATTTCCTGAGGTGGAATTTGGTAAAGCTACAGAGGTATTCAATTTTAATCATGCAGAATCAAATCAAGAATTACAATTTATGTATGGTAGAAATGATTTCTCAAGAGCCATCACTGTGTTGAGGATGATCAATGTGTCCATCAGTCTCATCCTCAGTCCGTTTGTTTATCCTGTCATTCACAGAAGAGACAGGGCTGCCACTCAAACGTGAAAATCTTAAAACCGTGAATAAGCCGCGAGTTTTGCCTGCCGTGAAAAAAGCCTGTAAAAAGACATGAATTTCGTCATATTACAGGGTTCCCACTCAACCGTGAAAACCTTAAAACGGTGAATTTCTTCTACCGTGAAAAAACCTGGAAATAGCCGTGAATTTTGTCTTAAAACCTTAAAAATCTCTCAAACTTGATTGTAGAACTAAGATAGACGGGTTAAAAGAATAATAAACGATATTTCAATCATGTTTCAAGGTCATTCACGTGTAGGCAATGTCCACGCATTAATCTACACCCGTGTATTCCAAGCGCAATTATTAATTGGTCCGTGTGCCATGACAGCACATTGACCTTAAGCCTGCGATTGGAAGACGTTAATCCTGGCAAAAAATCAGGCACTTCTTCACTTCCCTGCCACCCTGCTCTCTCCATTTTCCCACTCACACCCTTTTAGCCGGACATGAATTTTTCTAACAGTAGGTGACGTCATGAGAGATAATACTGTCATTGCTGCGTTAGCATTCAAGGCATCTGTCGCGTTTGTTACATTTGGAGTTAACTTGCGGCCAATGATTGTTACTTGATCAATATTTCTGCCTAAAATGCCCTATCTACAAACCGTGAATTTGATGATATTTAGACCGTGAAAACCTGGAAAAAACAGTGTATTTTATAATGTAGTTGGAGTGGGAACCCTGGATTACTTTAAAAATCTCTCAAACTTTATTTTTGATCTACGATTGAAAGAGCATAAGAAAAATTGATTTGTTGATCATGCTTCAATGTCAGTCATGCGCTGACACTGTCAACAAATTTATCTGCACAGGTACATCCTAAGGGCAGATATTGGTCTGTATGCCGTGATGATACATTGACCTTAAGCCTGCACGAAAGCCGGAATACTGCTAACCAAAGTGTTCATTATCCCTGGTGAAAATTCAGACACTTCTTAATTTCCCTGGCACCCTAATACCTCCATTTTCTTGCTCACAACCTTTAGCGTGAGTGGAATTTTGGAAGCAATACATGCCGTCAGGGGAGATAGCACTTTCATTGCTGCGTTTGCATTCATGGCGTCTGTCCCGTTAGTTAAATGTTTAGTTAACCTGCCTTATTTCTGCTTTAAATGGTTTATCTGAAAACCGTGAATTTGACGACACCTAGACCTTGAAAACCTGGGAAAAACTGAGAATTTTATATGATGCCAAGAGAGAAAATAGTAATTACTCCATGTGAAATGATGTATCATTTGATTAGTGCAGGAAGGTAAATTGAGAAACTATATAAACCAAAAAGAAATCAATCAGATATAATAAATAATGTGTCCATAATTGTACCCCCACATTTCCATAGTGGCTCTAAACGATACAACTTCCATGGGACATTATAGATTAGTGTATACCTATTGTAAGAGGGAATGGAGAAAATGCCTGGGATGATTGAATTAATCTGGCAGAGAAATGAGAAGCAACTACTAACTTTCTCATTTTCCGGAATTACACCCTGAAGTGCTGTAAAATGACCTCTTCACAGGCTTCTTCAGAATTTTGAGTTTAAGGGAATACGACTCTGCTATGTCATCAGTTTGGCAGAGAAAGAAAAGAGAGATTCAAAGAGGAAGTTTCCTTGGAAGTTGGCGGTTGTAAATGATGAAATTGATGCTATATTAACAGAAGGAGCTTTGATGGAATTGTAGGTAAGAGGTAGCCGGTGGCCAAGGGATCTCAGGAAAATGGTGGAGAGGTAGATGGAACAGAGATGAGTTCCATGTTTAATGGGAAGGGACACGGAGGGAGAACATTGAAAGAATGTCGTTAGAACTGGAGTGGCCATTCATGATTCGGTGGAAAAACCTGATGTCAGTAAGTGTACATTGTCTTTGTAAGGGAACTATGGCAAATTTAGAGAGGAGATCATCAGAAGTGAGATAAATGAGGGAGGGGTTAAGATTTTTCTTGACATTAACACATTCAGTGCAGAGCACCTCAATTGACATGGTCCTGCAGTGGCGGTTTGCCCATAAGGACTCTCGGACGCCGCCCCTCCCAAATATTTGAAAAAGTACAAAAAATAAATATCCATTAATTTATAATTATACATCTGATTAATCAAAGCGTTTTTTCAGTCCCACGCATCGAAAGTGTTGGAAAAAAACGAAAAGAAATAGCGCGAGAAGTTCGTATGTGTAGCCTTGGGGCGCTGGCCAGAACGTCCCAATCCATCCCCATGCAGTTATATGGAGAGTGGTAGTGGTGGGGGCCGCTGGTGCTATGACGCGTCTAACGTTGTGTCTTATGGAAGTCTTGGGACGTCGTCCGAGAATGCGCAGAGCGACGAGTGAGTTGACATCGCTGCGCAGGCCGGCGGGCGTATAATCTGGCGTCTACTTGGTGCTGCCACAGAAAAGGGACCTACGGAATCAGAATGGTCACTGTACTGGGTGTAGTTATACGATTTTAATTTTTAATTACTGGTAGGTATTGCTACAGTAAATAAATTATCCCATTATGCTTGCGTTTTTTGGTGTTTGAATTCCGGAACACATAAAATCCAACCAGTTAAAGGCCGTATTGACGAAGGAAAACTATATTCTCGAGTATTTGACACAGTTCTGTTATGATTACGAATTTCAAGAACCTTGGGGAAACTAATATTATAATATTTAGGCCTTAACAATGTATTCATATCTTCCCGATGATTAGAAATACGGTACCTATTTTTCAGATAAATTTACCAAAAGACCTGGAGTATTAGGAAAAATCAGTTAACATTCCCAACTGATTTATAATTTAAGAAATAGTTGCGTGCGTGATAGGGTGAAGGATTAAATATGATTTAAATCGTTAAGCGCGACTTTAAATAGAGTCATTCAATTAATGTCATGAAGTGCCGCGTACAATGCACCTTTTGTGTGTGGGTTCATCATTTTTCTAGCCGTCCTTGTTGTATTAGTTCATGTTCACCTAATTCCTCGGCGGCAGAGCGGTAGCTGTCTGACGGAAAATGCCCACTTGGGTCTGATTTAAGTGGCCTCGAAGAGTTCATATCAATGCGGAAATCCTTACAGCTCCCATCTGTGGCTCAGTCGAGTCGTCTTCTTTTACGATCTAGAACTTATTTTCTATTATATCATGGCAATGATTTCGAAGACACGGTTATTCCAAATGCGACCCGTTGGCGTCTCGTGTGTTTACCACATATGAATCTCTCTCGGAGTATCTGAATATTAGACTCAAGGAGATGGTCCGTGACGTCCTTTGTTTGCTTGAATGCCTTTGCTGACCTTAAATCCGTCCCTCAGCTGAATCAGCATTAGTGGACCACGACTTCTATCTCCCTTGAGTCGTCCTTATAGTAACGGCAAGAGTCTCGGAAAGAACGGAGTGAAATGAGTTCAGACATCATTTTCGAGGAGTTAATTGTGCGTAATTACCGATTAAGAAGTTTCTTAGTGCTGTGTGTACATTCAAGAAGACAATTTTGAATTAATCAACAGTGCTCGTTTTTTTAAGGGAAATATAGGGAAAAATTGTCCCAATTCTGTGTCCAGGCACCTTGTTCTTTTTGGTCGTATTTTTCGTCGGCCTATTTTGTGTCGTCCCTTGTTTATTTATAGACTAGTGCCCTTGCCATGTGTTCAATCAGAAAGAAATTGTTGTCCAGCGCTGATTTCAACGAACGTGTAATTGATCACTTTGCTGGACAAAATGAAAGAAGGATGGACTTTTGCAATATAACTAAAGGCCTGTGAGTATTTCATATTTTGTTAAAAATGTGTGAGAAATGTTTAATTGTTGATTTTAAATCATACTGTATTCAAGAAGCAACGCGAACACCGCCATCAAAGTTTACATCTGCAATAGCAAAGCGCGCGCATTCTAGTAGTGTTTGTTGCCTAGTGGAAGTCAGTGACACTCTCCTCCCTCCTCAGGTGTTACAAGTGTCATTGCTACCTAAATCACAAACATGACAAATAACGCATCATGATTGCAAAACGAACAACAGAAGTGCATTGCGGGCATATCCGCACGAAGAATGTAGACGCTAAAGCCTAAAGTTACGCATTTTCGCTTGTATTTGCAAAATATCGCAGCAAATATATTTTTATTCTTCAAGATCATTGATCAGTATCATCGAGAGTCCGGACTAAGTCGATCCGTATGGCCGAGAGTCTACTGCATTTAGTATTTATTAATCAAGCTTTATTAGGAAAACTAGGTATTTTTGTTGAAAAAAACGGAACGTATGGCATCACAGAATTTAATTCCTAGATTGCCGTAAAAACTTAATAAAATACACGAAATATTAAAAAATTATGACCCCCCGGTGGAGTGCGCCCCCCCTAGCATTTGAATCACGAGCCGCCACTGTGGTCCTGTCTAAGCCAAGATGCGGAGCATGTCAATTGACATGCTCTGCCGGTCGGATCGGGGAGCCCTTTCTCCGCCTCCGTACGCGACTAATATCCACTTCTGTGTCCTCCGATCGTGTGTATGGCGTTTAGCAAGCTTTCCTCTTTCAACTCGTGCGTGCCGTATGTAAATAACACTATTTGAACGGAAGTTATGGTCCAAAAACCTCTCTAATTTTCTCTCTTATTTTATTGGCCAATCTGATTACATTCACGAAAATCATTATATGTGTTAATGAAGAAATTAATGGGCCTATTAAGAGTTTTGAGGGACAGGCGGAAGACCAAACGGGCAAACAATAATCATTAACCCTTAACCAGTGACGTGCAATAGGGTGGTTTCCTATTATTTTTTTATTGCCTTAATCGAAAGATTATTACTCCTGGAGTACGTATTTCACGCTTTTAGATTTTTAAATGATAATATCTATTTTTCGCGATTAAATGAAAAGTGAAAATTTTCAAGCGCGCGAAAACGCGACGCGTTAGTAGGAATGATGGGAAATCTCTCCGTACGACGTATTTCTGGTTCCCCCTCCGCCCGGTGAGGTGACCTTGAGGCGAGGCTTAGCGCTGATACGTCGCAGGCTGCCAGCGGGTAGCCTAGTGCCCTGCCGCCTGGTAGCGCTTGGCTTAAATAAGGATTATTAATACCTTATCAAACGAGGAAAACTTTCCGACCTTAGCCAGTTTTAATAAGTGATTATTAAGACATGTTTCCCTGAGCTCTGCGCCTCATGCATGCATTGGTAACCTCAGACGACGTATAACTCCTATCTTCTCCTATAGAAACTAGGTCCCTGTGACGTCACGTGGAGTGGCATCGCATGGGCGCCAATCTGGCCCTTTTCAAATGAGGATAAAAATGGACCATTGCCATTCGTCTACACCGGCATTTATAAAACGAAATAATTTGTATATTATGAATACACTAATGGTGGGTAACGAATCGCAATTATTGCCTTTTGTTTTCTTTAATGAAGGAAACTACCCTATTCTTGTTACACTACCAGTGACGTACAGTCTGGGAGATATTGCAACGCCATTTTTATTGTTTTGATTAAATTTTCTTTGAATGCTTGACTATTTTAAAACTTATATTAAAATTTTTACTCTCCCAATACGAACCAATGTGTCATTAAAAAAATTGTGATTTGAAGCAGGATCAAAAAACTGATGCCAAAAACACTTGAGATTTATGTATCAATATTTCGCCAGATTCAAAAAAGGCCTTAAATGTTGAAGTTGGAAGGCTAAGTAGTAAGTAGCCATGAAATTTATCCCACTTATTCCTTTTCTCGATGCATTCTTAGTAAGTGACGTGCGGTCTCACAGACCGCTAATCAGAGTTCAATTGCAAATTTACAGAAATTGATAAAAGGAGCGTTAAATTTTAAGAGTGGGATGTCCTTGTTATGCAAAAATATGAAGCTAACGAGAATTATAGATATTTGAAATCTTAATTTTGAAAAAATTCATAGTCTCTCAGACCGCACGTCACCGGTTAAGGGTTAAGTGGAAAAACTCATGCGGAGCATCGTTCTGCACTAATGGTTTAGAAGGGGGGCACAACATACACTGCCTAGCGGCCGCCCTAAGAGGCGCATCCGTTTCCCTCAGCATCTGTTGGACTACCAACTCTATAACCTTTTCCAATTTTTTTTTCCTCCAAACATTTGCTAATTTTCTGCCTTTTTCTTTCGTTTCCCTTTTTTTCTCTCTACTTTTCCTCTTCTATTCTTGACCTTGTTTAATAACTTTTGATGATATTCCTTGGAGTTTAGGTCAATTTAAACCAAATTATAGCCAACGTTTCGATTTATTTAAAATCATCCTCAGGGCTATGAAAGTGAAAACATGAACAATATAAAATACAAAGATGACAACGATATACAAAATTTTTACATAAAAATGTTACGATCGCGTTTTTTATACAGTAATATAATTTAAAGTATACACACATATATATATAAGAACAGAATAGAATACACAAAAAATTTTGACATACCTCTTAACTTTGTACATATTTATTGATGTTGTGTTACTAAGGTTTTTTTTCTCTCCACACTAGGTTAACTCACTGCAGTGTGAGAGAGAAGAGTGTGGTGACGTGGCGGAGCTCTTAATTTCAAGCGCCGTCACCAAGGCCAGCCACCTGGCTGAGGTCGTTGCCCTGGGACCCTGAGGCCCCTGCTGCCGCCACCAGGGTACACAGTACCAAGCGCCAGGCGAGAGGGAGACGCTGACGAAACGGCAACGGAGATGGAATATCGCGCATGAGAGACATTGAGCAAGTGTATCGCTTACCATCGCAATAAACGTGGTCGAATTTACTTTCGTTTACTTTATTGAAGTGAGGTTAATTACCGGAGTACCCCATAACCCCATCAGTGACAAGAGAGCCAACCTGCCTTGCCTTTCCTCTGGAGCTTGCCCTTCCTCCTAGATCAAGGCTGGCTCATCATCTGCACTCTCCAACTCCACAGGCAAGAAGACTGTCTTCACTTGTTTTTGGTGCCCTCCCATGAACTCCTCATCAGAATCCAAATTCGACATTTCGTCCGCTCTCCGCAACTTAAAACGAGCTTGCTTAAATGTTTCTGAAATATTTTAAATAACATAAGTACCTATGACCACCAAGACTTAAAACTGACCAGGAATGATCACATTACATTTCTATTTCTAATATTTTTATTAGCGATAAAGATAATATCCCAAAATCCATTTTAGAACTGTTTGAGTTATTTCTCTGCCCTGTATCAAAGTTCAAAATGTAAGCTCTTAAATGTGGAGTTGGTACTAAGGTTAAAACAATACGATATCTAAGGCATCACATTCTATTCTCTTATAACAAAGGTATGATGAGATAGAAATATTATGGGAGAGGAATCAATATTCCTTTAGATAAGTGGCGCACAAATATTCTCTCAAGTATCAAACACCATCAACCAAATTTATAAATGTCGAAGGACCCACAGTTAAATCATTTCATAGAAATGACTCACCATACTCTGCCAGCACTGCCACTTTGAAAAAATGCCAGTCTTTTTCAGGATGTGCGTATGTCCTCAACAGCCGGTCTCTGATTTCATCCGCCTTTGTATTTGGATAGTAACACCAGATCCTTAAAATCAGTGTCCCATACTACCATTATTGCGTGCTGTGAAGTGTAGAAATAACTCACTTGAATACAAAATAAAAGGTAAAAGTAATTTTATGAGTGCAAGTTACCTAATTTCACAGTTACAATGCAGACAATGTCAATAGCTCATAAGTTAGTCCTATTTGCTAGTAAGTAAATGCACATATACTCGAAATTAACGAAGTAATTGGGGATTTTTACTCAGTGGGTCGTGTATGCCCTTTGAAATGACCTTTCAAGGCACTCTATTCTCGTATTCATTATCGTTTTGCTGCCAGTGTCACAATAGCCACCATTGACAAATTTCTCCTGCTGCCACTACGTACCACTTTCCTACCCGCTCTCTGTACACTTGCACTAAGCACACATTATAGAGAAGCAGTAATGAGAGATTAAAAATATCTCTTTCACACTTGTCGCAATTCTTCGCAGTAACTTCACAATATCGCCATCTCACGCTCCAGTAATGAAGCGTGAGGTGGCGATATTCGTATCGATGAAATGATTGCTATTTGCCCTAAAAACTAATTCCATGTGATAATCCCCTTGATAAATTCTTTCCCTTGTAATTAATTTTCTTTGGCAAAGCGTAAAACTCGCCCTTATTATAGTTAACGTTGGAACAACGCTTCCGACATGGCATGATAACTGCTCCTGCAAAATATTTTTTGCAGGAGCAGTTATCATGTCATTAATAATTATCTTTATGCATCAGAAAGATGTAAAGCTGACAATAGATAGGAGGAACACCGAACAGCGTACGATTGGTGTAGGTATACCATTCCCTATAATTCTACCGCAAGACCTTACATGGATGCAGTTCGGGAAACCTGAAAAAAAACACGCCCAGACGATCGTTGACCGAATATTGCTAGATGAATGAATTTTGAAGTAGTCTTCTGTAATATCGGCAGATGAGTAAAGCGATGACACGTGTTACGAATGCAATCAGTTAGGAAATTTATAAAAAAATATTATCCATTCTGAATCACTCAATCGGATTTTTACCTCCTCCCGGGGGTGCGGATAGCGTAGTCATTTGTTTTCTTGAAGAAAAACTATAAAAACCAGTATTTCGGACGTATTTGGGATTAGCAGTGCCTTTAGAAATAAGTGCACATTTGTATTATAATACTTATAGTTAGGACAGAGTGGTAATCATGGAATTCTTTCTCATTTTATGAGGATAATAAGTGATGGATGACGTCAGGTTTTCTCTTCTGCTTTCTGCTGCACAATATCGGTCGACCTCTCGATTGTTCGAGGGTGTACAAACGAATCGATATTAAACGAGACCTTTCCCATTTGGCGCCTTTGGCCTTTGGCGCCAAACAGTTTTGAGCCGGCATCGCGCGGTGAAGCCGGTGTGCGCGGAAATGTGGTTCGTTTCAGGTGGTTTTACTAATTAATATATTATTGGTGACTTTGCGAATGAAGCTGGTGTTTATGAGTTTAGGTGGCAGTTAAACTTCGCTGTTAGATGGACCCCTGACCGGTTCTTTTCATAATTTGTAAGTACATCTGCAAATGTTCTGGTAGATTTTTGAGTGTGTTTTAATCACGTGGGAAAATCCTTGTATAGTAGTGTGTTTCAACTTCCAACGTAAATACAAGCTATCTTACATGTATAGTCGTGTTTCTAGTAATTGATCTCATGTATTGCCGTGACAGTGTACGAGTGTAATGTCAATGGATTGAAACTTTTACTTTGATCTTTCGTTGTAGTGTGTAAGACACATGCTGACTTCATGACTATGGAGACGTTGTGAACCATGGTTGCTGTGAAATTTACTCGACCTATCTCGCCGATACGATCTCTTTGAGTCGGTGGCATTCCATCTGGCGCCTATGATGTTAAGGTTGGTTATTTTTCCTTGGAATATTTGAGGTTTTTGGCTATTCATGTTGAATTGGTTATTATTGTACCTCCTTTGGTTTTATCGATGGCACGTATTACTCGCCAGGGGCTCGTCATTATCACAACTCCTTTTTCTCATGTTGGCGATTAATCAATACCCTTTAGAGAATTGTTATTATTGTAATTTTATTTATATTCCTAATTGCTATCAATGATTTGGAAATTCTTACCTCCGTGGTCGCTTTGCATTATTTTCTTTTTCAGCTTTGAAACAAGTGTTTAACTATTCTTGACTTTCCATTGTTTTAATACTTTGAATTTTGAGTGGAAAATTATTTACTGAAGTGCAGACAATGCATTTCATTTCGTGTTCGGTGGTGAGCTGTGCACTTCGTTGTGTGACTGAAGGTGCTCACAGTGCGGGCCAATGAATAAAAACTTATTTATTTTGATCTGTCGTTGTAGGACACATGCTTACTTCATGATTATGGAGCTGTTGTGAAACAAGGTTGCTGTCTAATTTGCTGGACCAATCTCGCCGATACGGTCTAATTAAGTCGGTGGCATTCCATTTGGCGCCAAGGATGTGGAAACCACTGAATGGAAGCATAAGGTTTGTTATTTTTTCATGGAATATTTTTGGTGTTTGGCTTTACTTTTTTTAATTGGATATCATTGTACCTGATTTGGTTTTATCGATGGCATGAAATACTTACCTGGGCAATACCTTTTATTTTAGGAATGATAAGCGGGGCAGCGGTTTGAAGAGGATTTCGAATGCACTACTCCCTTACATGGTTCTCCCTGAGCACTGAGTGTCCGGTTTCATCACGGTCGTCCTTACTCTCTGGAGACGCAGTGGCTGAGCAACCCGCAGTTCCATCGTATTCGTCGAAGTTGGCGAGTGTTACGTTTAATTTCTCAATGGCCACGATTGCATGCAGTGGCGTGAACTGTGCATGTTATTGTAGAATTTTTCATTACGTAGGCAATCGGATGTGATGTGACCCTAATCAATGTTATTCTACCTTGTACCAATCGTACGGTGGAGCTGTTTTTGTTTAGGCGCCAGAAAAACATCACGCTATCAACTGCGCACGAAGGTGGGAAATGCGAAAATTTTTGTTTAGATTTTACACGGCGCATGCAGTTGAATACCAAACTTATATGATTGAACTATAGGTACATCAGTGACAGCGTTTCGATCGACGTTGTCGATTGCGTTATTGTTCATCCTTCTGTATCTATCCATAGATACATTGCGGTGTTTCATTTCAGTGAAAATTCTTGCTCCTCATTAGCAAGGCGTGATTGCTTGCTATCTATGATTGCTATGAATTATTAACATTACGAATGCACTTCATCTTACAAATCGCTACCTTGGTTTGACAAGGTTCTAACTGACCATCAGCTGGTTTTGAGAAAAACCGTGTCTAAGTTTTAAACTGCTCTATTTCTATTATTAATAGGAATTTATTTTTTATTTTAGGCACATACACTAGTGATCAACTAGATACACTAGTAATTATTACTTTAAGAATATATGTTATTTATTTTATATTTTTACATGAATAATAAAATAAGTAAAATGCAGTTAGAACCTTGTCACACCAAATATTAGTTTTTTATCCTTGCAGTCGGAACTTTTTCACTGTTCTAAATCTGTTATTATTTTACACAGAGGAATAAAAACTGGTGCAACACACAGAGAAACATAAACTTAGTTATCTTGAGTGAAAACACCAAATTTTGCAAAAATGTCTGTTAGAACTTTGTCAAACCAAGGTAGCGAAATGTACATTTGTTGTTCAATTTGGAAATAATTTTGTTCTTATAGCCTCCTTGTTTATAAACAATTATGGCAGGGGTATTGCCATATTTTCTAATTGATGCAACGTGAAACTTTCGTTATGTATTTTCGTTTCGTAATATGGTGTGTGTGAAAGGTGTTTCCAGGCTCTTGATTTCAAAGTATGATTGCTTACATTTACAATTTTGGTAACTATGTTACCCTGATGGTTGTCACTACGGATGATGTCGTTAAACGTTGGAGAATTTGAGTGATTATCTTTTGTAAAGCTGATTACTTTGCATTTATCAAGCAGAATCATGTTCCTTGATTTTCCATGCTAATAAAAAGGTGATATGGGAGTTATATAATGTTCCAGAGTTGAGGTGAAGCATGGAGGTACGTTGAACAATTACGAAGCGATTTTGGGTTGCAGTCGTGTTTTAAGTAAATACCGCACGAAGTTGTATTACCGTTATACTTGTATCATTTCTGTTCGGTCAGCTTCCGTGAACAGTATTACTTGCTTAAAAATATTTGTTCTCTTCCACAATAACTTCTTAATTCTCATCTATGTCAGTATATCTGCATTTGTTACATATTGCATTGTTTTTTTATACTTTTCTTATTATTAGTTTAAATGAAGTGAACTCTTTCTAGGTATCTTACGTGAAATAATTACTAAAGTTAATATTCTAAGAGAGACTATTTTGTGTCCATTCTTAGCTTCTATTTCGAGTGGCACAGCGCAATACGGAGCTGCTCCCGAAAGCCGTGAACATTAACAATCATATCTATGAGAATTTGCTAATTATCTTAATGAAAAAAATCCATTGTTCTCCGGGGTCACGTCTGTTTCCTTTTTTGAATACCTTTGTAATATTTGGAACTTTCTGATATATTTCCTTCTCTCGCTGGCTTCTTGAATATTATGTTTATGAATGGATCTGTGGCACGAACCCTTTAGTGCACTCGGACGTAACCCTTTGATCACAGAGGTTTATTTTTCAAATTTTTATTGTTTCCCTTAAGTTATCCTACCACTTTGTCTGAATGAATTCTTTCATCAGTTTCTCAGTGAATTAAATGACTTAATTACGCACGGTATTGTCCGTAGTGCATATGCTTTGGAAGTGGGAGTTGAACGAGTCGTTTCTGTTAATATCTATGTGAGGGTTCACCATATTTATCGGTAAATGAGTCTGTGGCAGAAGATTTGTCCTAGAGCTCCCTTGCATGCAATCAAGAATGTTTGGTATTTTCTTTCATTATTTCACTGAGTTCTTTTTTCTTGAAAATTTGAAGTACACATTGATCAGTAGGTTTTTGTTCTTTGCACAGCGTAATTTTTGGTTTCAATTCCCTCAAATTTTCACCTAGCAAATGGACTTATTGAGGAAGTTGTTCATTATTCTCAGTTTCCCTAGGTCCCTCCTAACATTGTGTTAGTACCTGCAAGGTTCATTTCAGTTTTTTGTGGAATATACTCCTTAATTCCCTGGCGTAGACTTCATTAAAAAGTATTTCCATGCTACATCAATGATTTCATCCTCTTCTTTTCACTACAAAGTCTGTGTGGGAATCATTTAGAATCCAGCAAAATGTAATGATGTTGCATTTATTGAAGGATTTAGTGAATGCGAAATTATTACTGTTTCATGGTCGACAGCTATGTTTCGGTTGTCTCTATTTATTTTTTTATGGTAGCTTTAATTACTCTTCGGACGCATAAGCGGGCAAGTACACCAATTTGTTTTATCTGCTTAGGATGGCTAACTGGGAAAAGGTCTATTATTTTATTTTCTCTCATATGCTTGTCCACTAGTAGTGAGAGCAGTGTTCCCATTCAACGGTGAAAACATTAAAACCGTGAACAAGCCGTGAATCTCATCTACCGTGAGAAAACCTGGAAATAGCCGTGAATTTCGTCATAAAACCTTAGAAATCTCTCAAACTTGATTGTATAACTATGATAGACATATTAATAGATAAATCGATGTTTCGATCATGTTTCAAGGCCGAGTCACGTGCAGATACTGTCCACGCATTTATCAGCGCTCGTATTTGCGTGCAATTATTTGCACGTGCAAGCGTATTTGAGGTGCAATTATGAATTGGACCATGTGCCATGACAGCACATTGACCTTAAGCCTGCGAATGCAAGACGATAACCTTGGCAATAAAAAACAGGCACTTCTTCACTTCCCTGCCACCCTGCTCTCTTCAATTTCCCCATCACACCCTTTAGCGGGACCTGAATTTTGCTAACGATAGGTGAAGTAATTAGAAATAGCACTTTCATTGCTGCGTTTTCATTCAAGGTATCTATTGCGTTTGTTACATTTTTAATTAACGTGCAGCCGATGATTGTTACGTGATCAATATTTCTGCCCAAAATGCATTATCTACAAACCGTGAATTTGATGACATTTATACCGTGAAAACCTGGAAAAACCATGAATTTCATAATGTAGTTACGAGTGGGAACCCTGTGAGAGAATTGAAACTGCATTGATTACTACAGTGAAACCGCTTTACATCGTAATGGAGGGGACCAAAATTTGGGCAATTTGATGTATGGAGGTTTCACTATAGAGAGGCTTTAGTGATAGACACCATTTTTTCACACCCTTTGGAATTGAAAAGCACTACTGTCTTTTAAACCATTACATATATTTATGCCTTTAAATAAACATGCATGCATTTTCGAACATATATTTGTTATTTAATGATAGCACAAAGCAAGCACTATTGCGTGATTGCATGATTTACCATGATGCAAGCGATGTGATCTCTCTTAATTCAACACTCACTTTAAATGATTGGGATAGTTGGATATCTTTTTTCTTATTTACTGTTAGGCATGCTCTCATATGGAACAACATGGCCATAACAAACAGTTAACGTGAAAATTACAGAATTTTAAAGGTGTAAAAGAAAAAATATGCATGAACCATTTCTTGCTGAAAATGTCATTCCACATACGTAATCGCGGCTGCGTTAATGGTCTCTTGTTGTCTCGGTACGTTTTGCAGAGGTAGTTAGGGTGTTTCGGGGGTATCTCCTTGGTATGATAAGTGGAGGTTTTATGAGTTAGAGAGGTTCCCTACAAAGAGGTTTGCCTATAAATTTACATGCACATCTGATGGGACCGTAGGGGTGGTATGAAGAAAGGTTTATGACGTAAAGAGGTTCACTACATAAAGGTTTTACTGTAATTGTGCTTACTTCCCTATTGGTTTGTAGTCACAGTCCCAGTATCACAGTGTTAGAATCCCAATTTGTTGGACAGAAATTAAAATCTTCCCTAATATTGTGGGTTCCTTATATTTTTTTTTTAATTGGCTAAATCAAAAGATCATTACTCCTGGAGTATGTATTTCTCTCTTATAGATTTTTAAATGATCTATTTTTCACTATTCAATGATAAATGAAAATTCTCATGCACCGGAAAACGCGACGGCTAAGTATTAATGCTGGGAATAGCCCATATGATGTCATTCTGGTTCTGCCTGCCACTGTGTGAGTGCACCTTCATGCGAGGCAATGGGCACCGATACGATGCAGGCTGCTGGCAGGTATCGCTTGCCTTAAATAAGGATTACTAACACCCTATTACAACTAAAGAAACTTTCCTACCATAGGCAATTGTAATAGGTGATTAGTAAGAAATGTTTCCCTGAGCTCTGTGCCTCATGCATACACTTGTTACCTCAGACGATGTAAAACTCCTGACTACTCGTATAGCATCTGGGCCCTGTGACATCACGTGGAGTGGCATCACATAGGCACCAATCTGTCCTTTTTCAAATTAGGTTAATATTGGACCATTAACATTAGTCTAAACTGGGATTCTCAATAGCAAATAAATTGTATATTATGAATACACTAATGATGCGTAACTAATCACTATAAATCCAGGGTTCCCACTCTACCGTGAAAACCTTAAAACAGTGAATAAGCCGTGACTTTTTTCTACCGTGAAAAACCTGGAAAAAGGCGTGAATTTCGTCTCAAAGCCTTAAAAATATCTCAAACTTGATGTTAGAACTACAATTGAAAGAGCAAAAGAAAATTTGAAATGTCAATCATGTTTCAAGGTCAGTCATGCGCAGGCACTGTCCACACATTTATCTGCATGTGTATGTTCTAAGTGCAATTGTTGGTCCGTGTGCCGTGATGACACATTGGCCTTAAGCCCATATCTAAGCCGGAAGACTGGTAATCAAAGTATCCATTAACCCTGGAGAAAATTCAGACACTTCTTAACTTCCCTACCTCACTGCTCCCTCCATTTTCCCGCGCACAAACTTAAGCGGGAGCTGAATTTTGCTAGCGACGTCAGGAGAGAGTTTCATTGCTGCGTTTGCATTCACGGCGTTTGTCATGTTTGTAAAAATGTTTAGTTAACCTACGGCGGATGATCGCTACGCGATCAATACTTCTGACTAAAATAGTGTATCTAAAAACTGTGAATTTGACGCTTAAGTATGAATGCCAGGAAATATCTCCGTACGTCGTATTTCTGGTTCCCCCTCCCGCCTGGTGAGGTGACCTTGAGGCTAGGCTTAACGGTGATACGCCGCAGGCTGCTAGGGGGTAGCTGAGTACCTTGCTGGATGGTAGCACTTGGCTTAAAAAAGGTTTATTAATACCTTATCAAACGAAGAAAACTTTCCGACCTTAGCCAGTTTTAATAGGTGATTATTAAGACATGTTTCCCTGAGCTCTGTGCCTCATGCATGCAATGGTAACCTCAGACGATGTATAACTCCTATCCTCTCGTGTAGAAACTAGGTCCCTGTGACGTCATGTGGAGTGGAATCGCATGGGCGCCAATCTGGCCTTTTTCAAATGAGGATAAAATTTGACCCTTGCCATTCGTCTAAACCGGTATTTCAAAAACGAAATAATTTGTGTATTGTGAATACACTAATGGTGGGTAACGAATCGCAATCAATGCCTTTCGTTTTCTTTGATGAAGGAAACTACCCTATTCTTTTGACTTACAAATATTCCAAGATCGCCAAAAAATCAAGCAAAAAATCTAGTATATTGCGATGCAAGGAATTTGTTCTACGATTATTGCAAGTTGGTAAAAAAAATTCCTAAGATAGGCCCGTAAGAAAAGCATAAGAAATTTTCAAAAAATCATATGAAATACTTTTTATCAAAATATCGCAATGACAACCACTTCAAAAATCTAGTTTTCGTCAGAGGAATATTATCTACATCAGACATTCATAAATATGCAATAAAAGAAAAAAAGTTTTAGTCCCATAAGGCTCCCATGTTGATTCAAGTGGATATATCTCGAAAACTAATCGTCTTTTTTTAGTTTTCGGAATTTTCCTCCCGATCAATATTTTTTTTTCCACCTGTGCAACAAATTTCACCTCTCCAGCGACTCAACCGTGAAAGCCTTAAAACCGTGAATAAGCCGTGAATTTCGTCTAACGTGAAAAAAACCTGGAAAAAGCGGTGAATCTTGTCATAAAACCTTAGAAATATCTCAAACTTGATTGTAGAACTGCGATAGACAAATTAAAAGAAAAATCAATGTTTCGATCATGTTTCAAGGCCGAGTCGCGTGCAGATACTGTACACACATTTATCTGCACACGCGTATTCGAAGTGCATTTATTAATTGGTCTGTGTGCCATGGCAGCACATTGACCTTAAGCCTGTGATTGAAATTAGACATTAACCCTGCCAAAAAATCAGGAACTTGTTCACTCCCCTGCCACCCTGCTCTTTCCATTTTCCCACTCACACCCTTAAGCCTTACCTGAATTTTGCTAACGATAGGTGACGTCATGAGAGATAACACTGTCATTGCTGCGTTAGCATTCAAGGCATCTGTCGCGTTTGTTACATTTTAAGTTAACTTGCGGCCGATGATTGTTATGTGATCAATATTTCTGCCTAAAATGCCTTATCTACAAACTGTGAATTTGATGACATTTAGATCGTGAAAACCTGGAAAAAACCGTGAATTTTATAATGTAGTTAGATTGGGAAGCCTGTATCCTTCTTCCTGGGGTACTAGCGACAAATGCACTGGGTATTTTTTAATAACGTAGCTACTAGGAAAAAACAATACAAAGCTATTTTATTACATATTCATAGGGCTCATAAATAATGGCGAACAAAATTTTCACTTAGCGGTGTGAAAATGGACCAAAAACCAGTTTATGAAGTCTGTAAAAGATCCATTTTGTCTTAAAGGCGGTAAAAAAATCTTTGAATGAATCAACCATTTTTGAGAAAAAAAATTAACTTGATTGATCCAAATGCACTTAAATAACGTGTATCGAAGTGGGAAGTACTAGGTAATTATCTGGTAGTGCAAACTATTGATGTTTAGATAAAGACTTTAATAGGAAAAATAGTAATAAAAACTTCAAACTTAACTAAGCAACTGCCTTGCATAAAAACAGATTAATTTACTAAGGCATGCGACTGAATGTCATGTTAGGACGTAGGTTTCCGCGGCGATGGTTTGATCTCTGCATTTCTTCCGGGTTTCCTTCCGCGTCAGCTTGTTTGTGGACAACAGTTTACCTATTTCTACCCAGTTTTATAGTTTGTAGACTATTACCTATTTCTGATCAAATGATGCTCCCAATATGACTTCTTAGTTACTTGGTTTTATGCACGCCTCAGATCCGTTAAAACATTTCCATATTTTGAAAGCACTCTTTCATAATCCACATTAGAAGCTGGAATTGAATGTGCTTTTACACTGGTTTCATCAAAATATACCCCTCAAGAATTGCGTGATATTTTTACACTACCGGGCACATGACGTACTGTCCGTGATATGCATTTATGATATGTATGCATTTATATGATAAAGCTCGATTTTTGTGTCAATTTATCCTTATGTTATAGAATTTAGGGCAGTCTTGTACATTAACAAGGTTCCCACTGAATCGTGAAAACCTTAAAACCTTGAATAAGCCGAGAATTTCGTCTGCCGTGAAAAAACCTGGAAATAGTCATGAGATTCGTCGTAAAACCTTTAAAACCTCTCAAACTCGATTCTAGATCTACTATTGACGGATAAATAGAAAAATCGATACGTTGATCATATTTCAAGGTCAGTCAATAGCAGACACTTTCCACTCATTTATCTCCACACGTGTATTCCAAGCGCAAATATTGGTCCGTGTGTCATGACGACACACAGACCTTAAGGCTGTATTTGGAGGACCAATTATGAAAGTGATCATCAGCCCTGGCGAGAAATCAGACACCTCTTCACTTCCCAGTCACCATCCATTTTTCCCCCTCACAACCTTTAGCTGGCCCTAAATTTTGCTGATGATAGGCGATGTCATAACAGCTGTTTCATTTCTGCGTTTGCATTCTTGGCGTTTGTCGCATTTGCTATATTTTTAGTTAACGTGGGGCCAGTGATTTTTATGTGATCAATATTTCTTCCTAAAATAGCTTATCAACAGACCGTGAATTTGACTCAATTTAGCCCGTGAAAACCATGAATTTAATAATTTAGTCAGAGTGGTAACCCTAATTAATAGGTGATACAGATATAAATGTACAGAGGTGGTACCGAAAGTTCACAACCGTTCTCGCAGTGTACTTTATATGCCAAAGGTTGTGGCTTCCTCATGGGGTTCTAAAAGAAATTTGCAACAATACTTTGTGCTTTATAAACTCATGCTATAGACAGAATGACATTGTGAGAATACTCTAGGCCATTCAAGAAAAGCAAGGCACTAGATACACGGCCGGTTGCGTGGCATACTTATACCCTGTTATTTTATATCTGCGGGTGAGCTGGTGGAGCCAAAGCAAGTGGAGATGAGGGGAGGGAAAGTTTATTGACCTCTTGACTCAGACCTCCGGCGAGTGAATGTCGTGAATCTGCTTGTGGAGCAGTGTTGCCAAACCTCATGCGTTCTCCTTGCATGTGACTAAGTATGCCTTCCACCAACGGTGCCTCATTCAGCGCGGCGACTGAAAATGTCATGAGCTTCTGTGAAAGGATTATCACCAATGCCTTCCAAATGAGTACAGTGGAACCTCGTTAAAGCGAGTACGGGCTATAGCGACACCCCCGCTATTACGAGAGATAGCCGATGCACCGTCAATTGACCCTATAATAAGTGTGTTAAAAAATTCGTTTTTACGAGACCCTTTCGGTGTTGGCTCTCGCCATAGCGAGGGTTTCACCGCCGGAAGACTTTCATGAAGACTCCTTAACCTCTGTGATTGCTAGCGATCTGTTAGAAATGAAGTTAATGGAGTGCTCAGTCTCAAATTTATGTGGTAAACTGTCGTTCAATAAATATGTATAATGATTGACGAAACAATGCTTTACATGATTTTTAATCAGTGCGGCGCTTATAAATTGTTTGAATAGTTAGTCGTTATTTGAGTAAGGAAATTTAGTGATGCAAAATAACATCGCCTTTCGTCTGGATTTATGCTTACGTTTATCGGATAGATGTTTATCTATCGCCGCACCACTCCTGTACCTGTATATCTGTTTGCAACAGGCATATTGGCTATTATTTGCTCCACCTCCGGTAAAGCAACAATTCGCTATAGCGAGTGTTTATTAGTGCACCGTGGGGTGTCGTTATATCGAGGTTTCACTGTAGTTATATTGTCTCAGAGCTGGGGCCAAAATACCTGTGGCCACCCATGACTCTCCCGTTTTCAGTGACAAAGTAGTGAGGCTACGTACATTTGGCAACTTAAATTTCGCTCCTCCTCTCTCTCTTGGTAGTACCCCTCCCCTATCAGCGAAGCGATCCGAGTGTGTCCGGGCTCTCACGAAAGCTCACCCCCAGATATAAAGTGAACAGACTATAATACGCCACGAGTGTCGGTTCCTTTTGCCAGTCTAAAAATAATGAATAAGCTACTATACTTTGAGCTTTGAAAACTCATGTTATAGACAGTCAAAGTACATTGTAAGAATACAGGGGGCCAGGATGTGCGTGCAACGTTGAAATCCTTGGTTTTTTGCGATTGGTGTATTTCACGCGCCCGCGCGAGGGTTAAATGATTAACCGTCAACCCCAGGAGGACAGTGACTGTATTTACCTCAGCAGGCCCCCTTCTATCTGCTTGGATACCTGGGCTTGAAATGCCCCATATCCCTCGCTCAACTCTTTTATATAATATAATTTATTGTTCTCAGATTTTTACATCGGATGGAACATTTTTATGTAAATGATTTATAGCTCAGCAATCAGTTTAACAAATATAATAATAAATTGAACTAATTAACAATAATGAGCATATACAAAAATTTCAAGTTAATCAAATGCAACAGAGGAAAATAATTTGAACCAATTAACAAAAATTAACATGTACAAAAATTTCAGGTTAATCTGATACAATAGAAGAAAATAATTTGAAACAATTAACAGAAATGAACATTTACAAAATTTTAGGGAAACAAGTGATAAAATTGGTACTTTTGCTGCAATGGCACCTTAAGTTTTATCTGAGTTTGATGTGACATTTCGTGTGTTGAACAAAGTGCTCATACTGACCCTGAATTAGGGCTGTGCGAGGCTCTCGACCATCCGAGAGTCTCGACGGTCAAGACGAGACTTTCATTTCTGGGCATTGTCGGAATGAGACTCTTGGCACGGCGAGAGTCTCGCCTGGATCGGGAGTCTTGACGAGACTCAAGAAGTCTTGTTCCTACGAGGTTTCTCGACACCTGTTGAGACTCCTGGCTTCTCGAATAAATAAATTTCTATTTCAGACATTGAAAATAATTGGACGAAAATATTATTTTAAGGCATGCTATGTATTCCCAAAACCAAAAATAATTTTAGTATTAGATCGACATTGACAACTTCAGCATATTTTCTTTTTTAACCAACCAAAATTGACAGATAACCATGAACCGTAGTTACCATAATGAAACATTGAAATAAGGTATATAAAATTCTATAGACTATGATCTCTTCTTTTTTTTGTAAATGTTCGTTTTTATTATATTTTTTTAATAAGAAACATTAATGTAACCCTTCATCATGTCTATGTATCAAAATTATATGCTCAATTTCATTTTAAGGCCTGATAATGGTTTGTAAATAAACGTAAACGTTAGCTACATTAACATTTCAAGTTTATATTAAATATTAAGTTATTTTATATTAAATATTAAGCTCAGGAAACTGAAATAAAATTTGTTCCAAACCTCTCGTTGGGAACACTATTAGCATCATGCACACTCTTTAAGAAAATGGATGCAGAGGGTAAATCATTAAATAAAATATACTGAAATAAAATTTGTTCCAAACCTCTCGTTGGGAACACTATTAGCATCATGCACACTCTTTAAGAAAATGGATGCAGAGGGTAAATCATTAAATAAAATATTACTATAGTGTGAATAAATCCGTAAATGTCGTAAGGCATACCTTAGTAAATTCTCTCATCAACTGATTGCGGTATTCGTAGGAAATTCTCGCCTTCCCTGGGACTCTCGACCTTAGTCGAGAAATTTTGAAGGGGCGAGACTTCTCGACTCTCGTCAAGACTCTGGACTCAGGCGAGACCAACCCCCTAGAACTCCCTATTCCAGCCCATTGGATTCCAATTTCCTTTTTTGAAGCCAGTTCCTGCATTCTTCGCTTTGGTTTGGGGGTGGCACCACCTGTAGAGAAGCCCAAGCTTAAGAGCCCTGAGTATGTGATTCAGCCTGAATTTCTCTTGAGAGCACATATGTTTAACACGTTGCGTACGGATGGCGAGAATTCTCGTCATTTTTTTCCCGAACATTCCGGATGGATGACAAAGATTCTCTTCATTTAGGCGTGTCAACCTAAACAATTTTAAAGCGTACAATACGTATTCGTTAGTACGTTTTCAGTTGTTGTTCGTTATTCATAATGAATTGATGCATTATAATGTTTGATTGGGTAAAGTTATATTCTAAGCATTAGCTTTTTAACCGTGTTTAAACCAAAGGCATTACTCCCTAATAGGCACTTATTTCCAATCTCAACTCCTCCACCCAGAATTCCTTGGAATTTAAATACCCCGATACGCAACATGTTAAAACTCTTATTTGAAGATGGAGCGAGCTACTGAGGTTATTTACCACTGTAGTAGCATTCGTTTGTTCTATTGAACATAAAAATCATTTATATTTCGTAAAAATTCTGATTATTAATCTCTTTCGGAGGGATGCCGTGGTCGTATGTTGTGCAGAATTGTTCTACCGGCTATGACAGTTCGAAGATGGAATATTCTTTATTTGAAGTGCCGTCGAACCCCAGAACAGGGGAAAAAGATGGATAAAAGATGTTCGTTTATCAGAGTGCTGTCCTGGTTTTCAACAATTTACATAATTTCCAACTGTTCCCTACAGTCTAATTCACGATGGTCGTTCTGCTGGATATTTAAATTGGTGTTTTTTTTTAATTAATGCTGTAACGTTTTTATAGAATTGTCTTTGTGTTCATTTCTGATAATATTCACGTCATTTTTTTGCCTCCATTGACTTTTAAACCGACTTTTTTTCTCATCATGGTTAACTGTCATCTATGGGTTGGCCGCCCCCGGAAGCAAAATTCGCAACAGTCTTTAAGCAAAATTAGTACTGAATTGAAACGAAAGTATTCGACCACTTTTCTTTAAACCCACGAAAAATGATATGTATTAGTATAAGATATGTTACTTAAATAAAACTATTTTTCAAGGAAATAATCTATGAGGATTAATCTTGGAACTATTAATCAAGGAATTAATAACTAATGAAGCACTGTTATAATTTTCTTAAAATGTTGGTTTCATTCACCTTTCACATGCTAAAATGCCACAAGTTGGCTTGCCCTCCCTCCCCTGCTAGACCATGGCTTGCCCCCCCTAGTTATGATCCTGGGTACGCCTATGTATCATCCCATAAACATTTATATACTCTCCTTTTTATTTTCTTCTCTATCTATACTTTCTTCGCAGTTTAAGAGCTCAGTTTTCAGAACTTGGGGTGGTTCACTGGCAACAATTTCATTCTTGTCCTTCACCCATACTGCATAAGAGCCTTCTTAAAAGGATCTTAATTTTCTTTAAATATATCTTTAATTGTCTTGGGTGCAGTCTTTTCTGCCATTGAATTTTCTTTTCTATGCTCCTAGGATTTTGTTTGCTTTCCTATTTACTAGATGGATGATACGTTTTGATTTCTTGCTGTGATTTTGATACTAGGACTCTCCTTTTGGCTCATTCCTTTTAAACGAGTCTGGGTTGTATCACTTCTTAAAATTTCCACATTTTTCCACCCCCTTACCACTATTCCTAAGGCCCGAATAAGTAACTGACGACAGTTCACATTGCCAATCAATTTGAACTAATAATTTTCAACTAAATGGTAATATTAACTGATTTCATGGCAAAGGGCTTACCAAAGATCAAAACTAGGGGATGGGGGCAAGCTATGATCGTTCAAGATGAACCAGTAGCGGATACAGCTGTATACGCTACTGGTGCATCAGACAAAAAACTGGGGCACAGACAGAAGAGTAATGGTAACTCAAGATATCTTTTGCGTCCCCCTTGAGTTTTCTCCACAGAATTACGAAATTTTTAATTAAAGGGATTATGCACATATTCAAGAGAATGCCATCTTATGATATGAAAAAGTTAGAATTGTGGTTTTGCAATATCTGGCAGTGGCCCCGCAAAGGGGGGATGCCCCAATCTATATCTGTCACTGAGATGCACAGATATTTTAGCACGGATAGGGTTTATGAAACCAATATTTTACGAAAATTATAATAGCGCTTTTTTTTTTTAGTTTTTAAAATTATTTGCACGAAAACGAATTATTTTTATTTTAGTGGCATTTCTTACTCTAATATCATTTGTCGTATGTTAAAAGAAAATTTGTTCAAAACTTTCGTTTCAATTCAGTCCTGATTTTCCTTAAAAAAAATTTGCTATTTTTGTTTTGCTGCTGCTCCCCTCTGGTTACGCCCATGATTCGTGGTAATCATAAAATGGCCTTGCCCCTCTTAAAATTTTGAGAAGTGCCTGTACCTGGTATAAATTTATTGGTTAACGGAGCAATTGTCCCATTTCGACCACAATTGAAGATAGTACGTTTTCCTTTCTTTTCTTTATTTATGTTGACTCCTAATTCACCCCAGTGCTAAAGCGAAAATAATAATTTCGTTAGTGACCTGGTCGAAGACAGACATGTATGAAGACAGACAAGAAGTATGACGAATATTTAAATGTCTCCGCTAAAAAAAAGAGTTTACAATGTTGTAGAGCTTAGTGAAACATATGCGTTCTAACTTTCTCAGTGCCTCGAAATATGACTTCTTTAAGTGGTCGCGTGGTGCACGGAGAGCACCAAAGGGCACTTGGTTTTCAGTGTTTCGTCTGAGAATGAAATGAAACGAAATATTGCCATGAGAGCATTACAAATACATTGTGTAAGAATGCCCAATAGGTTATATGGCACACTCAATTCATCTATGACTATTAAGTCGGAGTTTGGTACTGTTTACTCAAATGCAGGGTTCCCACTCAACCGTGAAAACCTTAAAACCGTGAATAAGCCGTGAATTTCGTCTACCGTGAAAAAACCTGGAAATAGCCGTGAATTTTGTCATAAAACCTTAGAAATCTCTCAAACTCGATTGTAGATCTACGATAGACTGGTTAAAAGAAAAATCGATATGTCGATCATGTTTCAATGCCGAGTCACGTGCTGATACTGTTCACGCATTTTTCTGCACGCGTATATGCGAAGCGCAATTATTGGTCCGTGTACCATGACGACATATTATGAGCCTGTGAGTGGAAGACTGGTAAACTAAGTGTTCATTTACTCTGGCGAAAAATCAGATACTTCTTCTCTTCTGTACCACCCTGCTCCTCCCATTTTCCCACTCGCAACCCCTAGCCGGCCCTGAATTTTGATAGCAGTAGGTGACGTCATGAGAGAGAGTACTTTCATCGCTGCGTTGCATTCACGACGTCTGTCGCGTTTGATAAATTTTTAGTTAACGTGCGGCCGGTGATTGTTACGTCATCAATATTTCTGCCTAAAATGGCTGATCTACAGACTGTGGATTTGACGATATTTAGACCGTGAAAACCTGGAAAAACCGTGAACTTTATAATATAGTTAGAGTGGGAACCCTGTCAAATGGCACACTCAGTGCGCAGGCGTGCCTATTTAAGGGTTAATAATTCTTATTGAAGCCGAGCACTACCTTCTAGCAGGGTACTCTACGCTAATGCCATGCTCGGCAGCAAGCAGGCTGCATCTTAGCGGCATTCAGAGCCTCGCACTCAGGTAGCCTCACACAGCAGCAGCCAGACGTCACACGGGATTTTCCCAGCATTCATGCTTAGCCATCACATTTTGCTTGTTAAAAAATTTTAACTTATTTAATCGCGAAAGAATGGATATCATCATTAAAAAATCTATAAGCATGAAATATATACTTTAGGAGTAATAATCTTTTGATTTAGGTAATAAAAAAATTGGAAACATCCCTATTAACCTTTTCCCTACTAAAGACGTTAACATATGTGTGGGCGTTTCTTGACCTGGGAGACGAAAGCTGTATATTTCAGTCTGAGATTTTCGTGACCAAGAGAAAGCCATATACATACATTTTCTAGCTTTCCGCCTTTTGTGACAGTCTTGGTTTTATGCTGTCTTTGTATCGGGACCCAAAGCTGCAGGGTCTAGGTTTTACCCTCTGAATTCGGGATCAGGTACCCTAATCCCTCATCTTTTATTACCCCCCTTAATGGTAAGGGATAGCGGTCGTACAATTGTTAATCCAGTCAGCTTTCGAAATAAATATTTGTTCATTTCTCAAGAAATATAAACTAAGAATTGACTTCTTTGTCTTTTGAGCAGCATTTACAATTTTTAAACAAAATTCTACAATAAATATTTACTTATCTCGAGTTCTGTAAAAACATCAACATAGAAATTGTTGCTGCATTAAATGCATTAATATTGACCTTAGAACTTTGTTTAAAATTTGACAATCCTCAGAAAAAAATGAGGAATTAAATTCAAAGTCTGCAGTTGACGTGCGAGCAACAATTATCCATATGCCAAGTACAAATAAGCAATCCAGAAGTTGACAGCAAACCAATGCCACAGTTATGGCCGTAAATGCAGAAAGGAGGGAGCACAACTGCCCTCAGAGTCTGAGATAATGCGGAGTCTTTGCTGGGAGGGGTCAAAAAAGGTTGGAGCTGTAAGCGTGTGATTATCCGGGAGACCCTTCTTTACGAATGCCCTCCAAAAATGCTCCGTACCACGAGACAGAAGTCTTTTGGGGCTCAGTACAGCAGTCATGCTAAGACTAAAACTCCACCATCTCGAAAGGGTTAATTCTGCTATTTCACCCCTCATTTTGTCAATAGTAACGATTCACTCAATTTTTTTTATTGCCGTCTTCCGATATTCGAGTCACTGGTGTACACTCTCCGCTTGTGCCTACTGCCCCTGTTGAAAGGATTCCCTTGAAATAATTAAAAACAAAATCTTCAATTTCCTTTTCCCCAGTTATGGTGTTACTTCCGTCAACGTATTCTATTTTATTCATCGTTGTTTCTTTTCTCATTTGTTGTTCCCTTACCATTTGGAACAAAGCTTTCCTTTCTCCCTCGAGATAATCTTTACTATTTTTGAATGTTTTAAAATCTCTCAAAGCTTTTTTATAAAATTTTAACAAGGTTTTTGAAATCCCTCAGTTTTTTAGACTCTTTATATATATAAATAACTCCTTTGCTTTAATTTTTAAAATTTCCCACCTATTTTCCGGATTTAATGCTTAGAACCTGTTTCCCCATTCAGTCCATTTTCATTTGAATTCCAATTGAATATTTTCTTCCTGAAAAAGGTTATTATTTACATGTTCCTATAACCGTCTTGAGAGGGTTAAGGTGCAACTAATATTGGTGGATATGGAATACGTGCCATGGTAAGTGGGAGGTGCTGCCCTCCCCCACGACAAATTTTAACATAAGTGGTTCAAAAGAGTTTGATGCTTTTCTGAGGAGTATTTCATTAATCCTTACCGTGTTCTACAGGTAATATGAATAAAATTAAGTAAAACGGAATGAATTAAAAAAATTCTGCGAGCTATGCGGGTGGTTTAATCTCTCAAAACTCCCCCTCACTGCACCATTGCAGGCAGCGGCTGGCTCCAATGTGCATTGAGGGCTTGCATTCAGTCCTTCAAATGCACCCATCTCGCCTACGTACTGTCAGCTGCGCTACTTCACGCAACTTGTAACAAGCTATGCTTAGTTGGTATAGAGAAGGAAATTATAAGTGGCGGTGTGGTTATGTCGGTAGTAATGCTCAAATCGGAGGTTTAGGGATGAGGTGATGCGGCTACGTTGAGGATATTCAGTTTCGATACATTATTTCTCACTCATAATGAATTCAAATATTTTCACGTTTATTGAAATAAAATTTATCAATGTAGTAAGACATAGCAAATTACTATCTACCAATAGGGTAGTTTCTTTCACTTAAGAAAGCAAAAGGCACTGATTGCGAATCGTTACCCACCATTAGTGTATTCATAATATACAAATTATTTGGTTTTAGAAATCCCAGTTCAGACGAATGTAAATGGTAATTTTAACCTCATTTGAATAAGTCCAGATTGGTGCCCATGCGATGACACTCCACCTGACGTAACAGGGACCTAGTTTCTATATGAGTAGATAGGGGTTTTACATTGTCTGAGATTACCAATGCATGCATGAGGTTGAGAGCTCAGGGAAACATCTCTCAATAATCACCAATTTAAATTGCCTATGGTCGGAAAGTTTCCTTTGTTTGATAAGGTATTAATAATCCTTATTTAAGCCAAGCGCTTCCAGCTAGCAGGGTACTCTGCTATCTGCTAGCATCCTGCGTCGTATCAGCGCTCAATGCCTCGCCCCCTTCATTATATTTTCAACAATCATTTCTCAAAGTGATGAAACAACTACCCTATTCCTTTGAAGCAGGATGCTTAGAGGATAAGTCTGAAAAAATCAGATCAAGTAACTCCTCTGACCTTTTCTCTCAATTTAGGAAAGGCAGTCTGTTTGCCTTTGCTTGAAGGCACTCTCAGCAGTTCAGCAGCGTTCCAACTCAACGGTGAAAAAACCTGGAAATAGCCGTGAATTTCGTCATAAAACCTTAGAAATCTCTCAAGCTTGATTGCAGAACTACGATAGACAGATTAAAAGAAAAATCGATCATGTTTCAAGGCCGAGTCAAGTGCAGATACTGTTCACGCATTTTTCTGCACATGTGTATTCGAAACCGCGACTATTAATTGGTCCATGTGTGCCATGACAGCACATTGACCTTAAGCCTGCGATTGGAAGACATTAACCCTGGCAAAAAATCAGGCACTTCTTCACTTCCCTGCCACCCTGCTCTCTCCATTTTCCCACTCACACCCTTTTAGCTGGACATGAATTTTGCTTATGATAGGTGACGTCATGAGAGATAGAACTGTCATTGCTGCGTTTGCATTCAAGGCATCTGTTGCGTTTGTTACATTTTTCATTAACGTGCGGCCGATGATTGTTAAGTGATCAATATTTCTGCCTAAAATACCTTATCTACAAACCGTGACCTTGTTGACATTTATACCGTGAAAACCTAGAATAAACCGTGAATTTTATAATGTAGTTAGATTGGGAAGCCTGTATCCTTCTTCCTGGGGTACTAGCGACAAATGCACTGGGTATTTTTTAATAACGTAGCTACTAGGAAAAAACAATGCAAAGCTATTTTATTACATATTCATAGGGCTCCTAAATAATGGCGAATAAAATCTTCACTTAGCGGTGTGAAAATGGACCATAAACCAATGTATAGTCAGTAAAAAGATCCATTTTGTCATTAAGGCGGTAAAAAAATTGTTGAATAAAATAAACTTAAATAACGTATATAGAAGTGGGAAATACTGATTACCTGGTAGTGCTAACTATTGATGTTTAGATAAAGACTTCAACAGGAAAAAAAATAATACAAACTTCAACTTAACTAAGCAACTGCCTTGCATAAAAAAAGATTAATTTACTAAGGCATGCAACTTAATGTCATATAACTATTCTTTCTGATCAAATGATGCTCCCAATATGACTTCCCTGAGTGGGAACCCTGATATCATCATAATCTCCGCGGAGCCTACTTGGAAATTTCAGCCACAATCCTTGCACCACCAATTTGGATTGATACTCTCTCCATCCATACGAGACACAGTCCCTTGAAAGGCTCTTTTTCTTCCCAGTTCCTACCATTGCTCTGTATTGCATTCTCACAATGCTGCTCCCCTGTTTCACACTGTTCTCGCCCCAGCCATTGTTCATTTCTACTCTAGCTTTACTGTGCTTGAGTTTCTGTAAATTTTTCTTTAAGTCACCGTAGGCAGATTTGCTTTTTCTCAAACTTTTACTTGTAAAAGCATGTGAATGTGCACTTACATCAGTCATAATGTGCCTGGATGACGAATGTCCAACGTATCCCCAAGAATAGCACACAATAGTACTTCTCACTTTAGCAATACGGTGGTTTCCTATTATTTTTTTATTGCCTAAATTGAAAGATTATTACTCCTGGAGTACGTATTTCAGGCTTTTAGATTTTTAATTGGCGATATCTATTTTTCGCGATTAAATGAAACGTGAAAATTTTCAAGCTTGGGAAAACGCGACGGGTATGTAGGAATGCCGGGTAAACTCCATGTGACATCGTTCTGGTTCCTGGTGCCACAAGTGAGGTGACCTTGGGGCGAGGCTTTGAGCGGTGATACGACGCAGGCTGCTAGCAGGTAGCGCTTGGCTTAAATAAGGAAACTATCCGACCTTAGCCAGTTTTAATAGGTGATTATTAAGACATGTTTCCCTGACCTCAGTGCCTTATGCATGAATTGGTTATCTCAGACGATGTAAAACTCCCATCTACTCGTATAGAAACTAGGTCCCTGTGACGTCACGTGGAGTGGAATCGCATGGGCGCCAATCTGGCCTTTTTCAAATGAGGATAAAATTGACCATTGCCATTCGTCTAAACCGGTATTTCAAAAACCAAATAATTTGCATATAATAAATACACTAATGGTGGGTAACGAATCGCAATCAATGCCTTTCCTTTTCTTTGATGAAAGAAACTACTCTATTAGTGCTTCAGGGAGAATTCTCTTGTGGTGTCCTGTTTTATGACGTACGAAACACTCAAAAATTCAATATAGAACAGTTAGATATTCTAGGGTTAGACATGGACTTGGAATGCTGTCCCTTGCCCATTTTTCTCCTCAGTACTTGGTTGGCACACTTATCTTCCGTGTTCATTTTAATCCTTGCTTCCTCAGCACAGGCAAGATGTATTTGACAGTTTGGGATCCCTGGTTAGCGGCCTAACACAATCACTAAAGTCCTCTGATAAGCCCATCAAAATGATTAACACCTTGTGTGCCATGGATGTAATATTATGTCTTTCTATTTAATTGGCTTTTTATGCGTGAAGCCATAATATTTCGCCCGTTGTACTTTTCCAGTTTACTGCTTAGTGGTTCTGTTATTTCAAATATCAACTGCTCGATGGAAAAAGTTCACTTCATGTCTTGGGGACGAAAAGTCCTCTGTATCTACTGGCATCCTTATCTTAGGCCAATTTGTGTGAAAATTCTTTGGTCCAATGAACCATTCGTTGACGGTGCAGTGACCCTTTTTGTCATCCAGGATTTATAATGCTTTGCTTGGAACAATGCTTTTTTATAATTTACTTGCTTTAAATAGTTCAAATTGAGCGTAATAAAAATTATTATGCATGTTATGGCGGTACATCATGTGGTGCAACTTTTTTTATTTTTCAAAAACAGTAGGTTTTCATTGTAAAATTATGTATTTAAAAATCAGCAATAAATTTAACTCATTCATAAAGAAGAGCAAAGTCCATTTTTATTGAAATTCGCATTGATAGAAATATATTTGTGATGCCAATGTTTTAAAAAATGTACGAATTTAGTAAAATTGGATGGATTTTTCAGTAGGGCTTTAAATTTAGCAGCCGGCACTCAAACTCTGTTAGAAAAATCAATCAGCCATGTTTCCAAAAGTTTTCAATGAGCACGTGCTATCTTACTATGTATTAGACTCCATCACCATAGTTTTTTTTTGGTCTTTCTCCATCGGAAGAAGTTTCTTCATCATATTAACTAGCTGTTGAAATACATCTATGTCACAAAGCTGGATGTATAAGATTCCCAGGGTTCTCACTCAACCATGATAACCGTAAAACCGTGAATAAGCGGTGAATTTCGTCTGCCGTGAAAAAACCTGGAAATAGCCGTGAATTTCATCATAAAACCTTAAAAATCTCTCAAACTTATAGAAAAAGAACTACAATTGACAGATCAAAAGAAAAAAAGATATTTCAATCATGTTTCAAGGCCGAGCCACATACAGTTGCTCTCCACATATTTATCTCCGCACGTGTATTCGAAGTGCAATTATTGGTCCTTGTGCCATGACGACGCATAGATCTTGAGCCTGTGATTGGAAGACTGGCATACAAAGTGTTCATTTACCCTGGCGAAAAAGCAGACAATTTTTTACCTCCCAACCTCACTGCTCCCTCCATTTTGCCACTCACAACCTTAAGTTTCGCCTAAATTTTGATGCTGATAGGTAACGTCATGAGAAATAGCAATTTCATTGCTTCGTTTGAATTCACGGCACCTGTCGCAGTTGATAAATTTTTAGTTAATGTGCGGGTGGTGATTTTTATGTCATCAGTATTTCTGCCTAAGATGGCTTATCAACAGACCGTGCATTTGACGATATTTAGACCGTGAAAACCTGGAAAATAACGTGAATTTTATAATTTAGTTAGAGTGGGAACTCTGGATTCCCCATATCACTTTTGGTTTCTCCAACATGCTCCCTGCGGGAATTTTTTACAATTCCCTAAATAACTGCCAAGGCTTTCTTATTTTTCTTGCTTTTTCCCAGCTGATACATTCTCCACATCTTCCTCAAACCCATCTGCAACAGCCTCCAACAGGTCATGACTATCAAGAATAGCTTCAACTTGACCCAAAGGCATAGTAGTTATCCGTACCCAGCTTGGTGATAGTGTCCATTTCCATTCGTGATTTTGCCGGTTACATGCGTGCCTTTACTCTTTCACACAGTTTTACATACTCTGGGCTCATAAATTCTCAGGGTTCCCCCCTCAACCATGAATAAGCTGTGCCGTCTTCACTGTGATCATAAGGCGTCTACTTTTTCATTAATTTTGATAATCATAATTTATTCAACATTAAACATAATACAATGTAATAGTCTTCGTCAAAGAAAAACTAAATCTAGAATATACAATTTAGAGTATTGCTCTCCAGAAATTCATTGAGTGAATAAAAAGCTTGAGTCACTATCCACGAGTGAAGAACACCTTTAAACTTTCTTAAAGTACAATTTCTTCCCTCTTGAGGTAAGTGGTTGAACATGCAAAGTTTATCATGGTCAAAAGAATTTTTTGTAGTCTACAGAATTTTTTTGACAGCCTACAGTGGGGCTGTAACAGATTATGTTTGAGCCTTGTGTTGTAATGGTGGATATCAGTCAGATAGTGACATCAGTGGACATCAGATAGTGACAAGCATAGACATGAGACTATTATTTTATCATCATAATGGCGTTTAGGTCTGGATCCCTGGTTTGTGGAATTACGTATTTTGATGCTTTTAAGTGCAATCTCGGATGGTGGCAGTAAGTTCTTCCACACAAAGGTCGACGTCCAAACGGTTGTGCAGAGGAAGTTTCTAACTTTATAAATGTTGTTGGCTTCGAGGCAGCTGTAAACAAAATGAGACAAAGAATAAGATTTTATTCATTCACTTAAATGTGAAAATTATAGACATTGATCTTATTGTAAGGTAATTTAAAAAGGATATTTATAAACCTCTGCATGGCCCCATATTCTCTATCATTGCCGTCATGTTATTTGCAGTGAAAGTCCCACTTGAAGGCCTTTCAGGGGTCCAGGGCTATCGTCATGTACCCTAAGTGTGAACCCCAGATACCGAGTATCTTCCTGCCAAATTTCGTTTCATTTAGTTCTTTACTTTTTGTGTGATCAATTAACAGGCCTACACCACTCAATATTTATACATGTAGTCGTGTAGATGAGATGGTAAAAATCCTGTATCATCAATGTTAGGAGCTTTCACTTAAATGTGTTGACAGGATTCCCACTCAACCGTGAAAACCTTAAAACCGTGAGTAAGCCGTGAATTTCGTCTATCGTGAAAAAACCTGGAAATAGCCGTGAATTTCGTCATAAAACCTTAGAAATCTCTCAAGCTTGATTGCAGAACTACGACCGACAGATTAAAAGAAAAATCGATATTTCGATCATGTTTCAAGGCCGAGCCATGTGCAGATACTGTCCATGCATTTATCTGCATGCGTGTATTTGAAGCGCAATTATTAATTGGTCCGTGTGCAATGACAGCACATCGACCTTAAGCCTGCGATTGGAAGACATTAACCCTGGCAAAAAAAATCAGACACTATGTACTTCCCTGCCACCCTGCTCACTCCATTTTCCCACACACACCCTTTAGCCGGACCTGAATTTTGCTAACGACAGGTGAAGTAATTAGAGATAGCATTTTCATTGCTGCGTTTGGATTCAAGGCACCTGTTGCGTTTGTTACATTTTTAATGTTTGGAAGGAAATTTCTTAGCTTTTCTACAAAAACACACACTTTATTGCCGACTAGTTTCGGTTACACTGTACCATTTTCAAGACTAGTGATGCAAATTCCTATGTGTATCACTAGTCTTGAAAATGGTACAGTGTAACCGAAACTAGTCGGCAATAAAGTGTGTGTTTTTGCAGAAAAGCTAAGAAATTTCCTTCCAAACATTAAATATGGAATTCTACAAAGTAAAGGCCTCAACAATTCAGCGTTACATTTTTAATTTATGTGCAGCCAATGATTGTTACGTGATCAATATTTCTGCCTAAAATGTCCTATGTACAAACCGTGAATTTGATGACATTTATACCGTGAAAACCTGGAAAAACCGTGAATAGTATAATGTAGTTAGAGTGGGAACCCTGTTTACTCTTTCACACAGTTTTACATACTCATAAATTCTGATTAATGGTTTGGTGCCAACAAAAAATACCCTGGAGATAACTCAGAAATATGCTTTTTTCTTTATTCCCTATCAAGTACACTTAGTATGTTCACTCTGTTTAATAATCAACAATCAATAGGGTAGTTCCTTCAACCTGCAGCCAGTGATTTGTATGTGATCTTCATTCTTCCTAAAATGGCTTATCAACAGACCGTGAAAATAACAGTCATGCGCTGACACTGTTCACGCATTTATCTGCACACGCGTATTCGAAGTGCATTTATTAATTGGTCTGTGTGCCATGGCAGCACATTGACCTTAAGCCTGTGATTGAAATTAGACATTAACCCTGCCAAAAAATCAGGAACTTGTTCACTCCCCTGCCACCCTGCTCTTTCCATTTTCCCACTCACACTCTTAAGCCTGACCTGAATTTTGCTAACGATAGGTGACGTCATAAAAGATAGCACTTTCATTTCTGCGTTTGCATTCAAGGCATCTGTTGCATTTGTTACATTTTTATTTAATGTCTGGCCGATGATTGTTATGTGATCAATATTTCTGCCTAAAATGCCTTATCTACAAACTGTGAATTTGATGACATTTAGATCGTGAAAACCTGGAAAAAACCGTGAATTTTATAATGTAGTTAGATTGGGAAGCCTGTATCCTTCTTCCTGGGGTACTAGCAAGAAATGCACGGGGTATTTTTATATAATATAGCTACAAGGAAAAAACGATACAAAGCTATTTTATTACATATTCATAGGGCTCATAAATAATGGCGAACAAAATTTTCAATTAGCGGTATGAAAATGGACCAAAAACCAGTTTATGAAGTCTGTAAAAGATCCATTTTGTCTTAAAGGCGGTAAAAAAATCTTTGAATGAATCAACCATTTTTGAGAAAAAAAATTAACTTGATTGATCCAAATGCACTTAAATAACGTGTATCGAAGTGGGAAGTACTAGGTTATTATCTGGTAGTGCAAACTATTGATGTTTAGATAAAGACTTCAATAGGAAAAATAGTAATAAAAACTTCAAACTTAACTAAGCAACTGCCTTGCATAAAAACAGATTAATTTACTAAGGCATGCGACTGAATGTCATGTTAGGACGTAGGTTTCCGCGGCGATGGTTTGATCTCTGCATTTCTTCCGGGTTTCCTTCCGCGTCAGCTTGTTTGTGGACAACAGTTTACCTATTTCTACCCAGTTTTATAGTTTGTAGACTATTACCTATTTCTGATCAAATGATGCTCCCAATATGACTTCTTAGTTACTTGGTTTTATGCACGCCTCAGATCCGTTAAAACATTTCCATATTTTGAAAGCACTCTTTCATAATCCACATTTGAAGCTGGAATTGAATGTGCTTTTACACTGGTTTCATCAAAATATACCCCTCAAGCATTGCATGATATTTTTACACTACCGGGCACGTGACGTACTTTCCACGATATGCATTTATGATACGTATGCATTTATATGATAAAGCTGGATTTTTGTTGAAATTTATCTATATGTGCCGGCCTCGGTGGCGGCGGGGTAACGTTCTCGCCTGCCAAACAAGAGGTCGCGGGTTCGAATCCCGCCTGGGTAGGTTTCCCCGGTCCAGGGCATGGTCGTTTGTGTACGTTTACTTGTTAAATTTGTTGAATACCCCGGTGTAAAATGGCCAATAAGAGCTGTATCCGGTGGTTTGAGAATAAAATAAAATAAAAAAAAATAAAAATATGTTATAGAATTTAGGGCAGTCTTGTACATTAACAAGGTTCCCACTGAACCGTGAAAACCGTGAATAACCCGCTGAATTTCGTCTGCCGTGAAAAAACCTGGAAATAGTCGTGAGATTCGTCGTAAAACCTTAAAAACCTCTCAAACTCGATTGTTGATCTACAATTGACAGATCAAAAGAAAAATCGATTTGTCGATCATATTTCAAGGTCAGCCATGCGCAGACACTGTCCACACATTTATCTGCACACGTACATCTACATCTACAAAATACCCCGCAAGCCGCCTAAAAGGCGTGTGGCAGGGGGTGTTAGGACACCAGCCGTTTACAGCTTAAAGAAAATAAATAAATAAATGAAGTGCTCTAACGAGGTTGGGACTAGCGTTTATTAAAGTCCTTTATGGTTCGGGGGAAAAACGAATTCCCATATCTATCCGTTCGGCAAAACATCTCTCTTAATTTATCGCTTCTATCGGACCTGGAAATATAGTGTGGCTCTAATAATTATTGTGTTCTCCGTGTCGCTCTTAAAGATATCCATTCTCAATTGTTCAAGCAATCTAAGCCTAGCGCGCAGCCTCCGAGTCTCCAATGGCTCCCAACCTAATTCGCTTAACATCTGGGTAATACTGTCTGTACGCCCGTAACAGTTTTTGACGAAACACGCAGCCTTCCTTTGAATTTTATTCAGTTCGCGTACGTATGTTCAAAGCGCAAATATTGGTCCGTGTGTCATGACGACACACAGACCTTAAGGCTGTGATTGGTAGACTGGTAAACAAAGTGATCATTAACCCGGGCGAGAAATCAATCACCTCTTCACATCCCAGCCACCCTCCATTTTCCCACTCGCAACCTTAGTTGGCCCTGAATTTTGCTTACAATAGGTGACGTCATTAGAGGCAACACCTTCAGTGCTGCGTTTGAATTTTTGGCATTTATCGCATTTGCTATATTTTTAGTTAACGTGGGGCCAGTGATTTTTATGTGATCAATATTTCTTCCTAAAATAGCTTATCAACAGACCGTGAATTTGACTCAATTTAGCCCGTGAAAACCATGAATTTAATAATTTAGTTAGAGCGGGAACCCTGGTTAAAGGTGATACAGATATAAAGGTACAGAGGTGGTACCGATGGTTCACAACCGTTCTCGCAGTGTAATTTATACGCCAAAGGTTGTGGATTCCTCATGGGGTTCTAAAAGAAATTTGCAACAATACTTTGTGCTTTATAAACACATGCTATAGACAGTCAAAATTACATTGTGAGAATACTCTAGGCCATTCAAGAAAAGCAAGGCACTAGATACACGGCCGGTTGCGTGGCATACTTATACCCTGTTATTTTATATCTGCGGGTGAGCTGGTGGAGCCAAAGCAAGTGGAGATGAGGGGAGGGAAAGTTTATTGACCTCTTGACTCAGACCTCCGGCGAGTGAATGTCGTGAATCTGCTTGTGGAGCAGTGTTGCCAAACCTCATGCGTTGCATGTGACTAAGTATGCCTTCCACCAACGGTGCCTCATTCAGCGCGGCGACTGAAAATGTCATGAGCTTCTGTGAAAGGATTATCACCAATGCCTTCCAAATGAGTACAGTGGAACCTCGTTAAAGCGAGTACGGGCTATAGCGACACCCCCGCTATTACGAGAGATAGCCGATGCACCGTCAATTGACCCTATAATAAGTGTGTTAAAAAATTCGTTTTTACGAGACCCTTTCGGTGTTGGCTCTCGCCATAGCGAGGGTTTCACCGCCGGAAGACTTTCATGAAGACTCCTTAACCTCTGTGATTGCTAGCGATCTGTCAGAAATGAAGTTAATGGAGTGCTCAGTCTCAAATTTATGTGGTAAACTGTCGTTCAATAAATATGTATAATGATTGACGAAACAATGCTTTGCCCGATTTTTATTCAGTGCGGCGCTTATAAATTGTTTGAATAGTTAGTCGTTATTTGAGTAAGGAAATTTAGTGATGCAAAATAACATCGCCTTTCGTCTGGATTTATGCTTACGTTTATCGGATAGATGTTTATCTATCGCCGCACCACTCCTGTACCTGTATATCTGTTTGCAACAGGCATATTGGCTATTATTTGCTCCACCTCCGGTAAAGCGACAATTCGCTATAGCGAGTGTTTATTAGTGCACCGTGGGGTGTCGTTATATCGAGGTTTCACTGTAGTTATATTGTCTCAGAGCTGGGGCCAAAATACCTGTGGCCACCCATGACTCTCACGTTTTCAGTGACTAAGTAGTGAGGCTACGTACATTTGGCAACTTTAAATTCGCTCCTCCTCTCTCTCTTGGTAGTACCCCTCCCCTATCAGCGAAGCCATCCGAGTGTGTCCGGGCTCTCACGAAAGCTCACCCCCAGACATAAAGTGAACAGACTATAATACGCCACGAGTGTCAGTTCCTTTTGCCAGTCTAAAAATAATGAATAAGCTACTATACTTTGAGCTTTGAAAACTCATGTTATAGACAGTCAAAGTACATTGTAAGAATACAGGGGGCCAGGATGTGCGTGCAACGTTGAAATCCTTGGTTTTTTGCGATTGGTGTATTTTACGCGCCCGCGCGAGGGTTAAATGATTAACCGTCAACCCCAGGAGGACAGTGACTGTATTTACCTCAGCAGGCCCCCTTCTAACTGCTTGGATACCTGGGCTTGAAATGCCCCATATCCCTCGCTCAACTCTTTTATATAATATAATTTATTGTTCTCAGATTTTTACATCGGATGGAACACTTTTATGTAAATGATTTATAGCTCAGCAATCAGTTTAACAAATATAATAATAAATTGAACTAATTAACAATAATGAGCATATACAAAAATTTCAAGTTAATCAAATGCAACAGAGGAAAATAATTTGAACCAATTAACAAAAATTAACATGTACAAAAATTTCAGGTTAATCTGATACAATAGAAGAAAATAATTTGAAACAATTAACAGAAATGAACATTTACAAAATTTTAGGGAAACAAGTGATAAAATTGGTACTTTTGCTTCAATGGCACCTTAAGTTTTATCTGAGTTTGATGTGACATTTCGTGTGTTGAACAAAGTGCTCATACTGACCCTGAATTAGGGCTGTGCGAGGCTCTCGACCAACCGAGAGTCTCGACGGTCAAGACGAGACTTTCACTTCTGGGCATTGTCGGAATGAGACTCTTGGCACGGCGAGAGTCTTGCCTGGATCGGGAGTCTTGACGAGACTCAAGAAGTCTTGTTCCTACGAGGTTTCTCGACACCTGTTGAGACTCCTGGCTTCTCGAATAAATAAATTTCTATTTCAGACATTGAAAATAATTGGACGAAAATATTATTTTAAGGCATGCTATACATTCCCAAAACCAAAAATAATTGTAGTATTAGATCGACATTGACAACTTCAGCATATTTTCTTTTTTAACCAACCAAAATTGACAGATAACCATGAACCGTAGTTACCATAATGAAACATTGAAATAAGGTATATAAAATTCTATAGACTATGATCTCTTCTTTTTTTTGTAAATGTTCGTTTTTATTATATTTCTTAAATAAGAAACATTGATGTAACCCTTCAACATGTCTATGTATCAAAATTATATGCTCAATTTCATTTTAAGGCCTGATAATGGTTTGTAAATAAACATAAACGTTAGCTACATTAACATTTCAAGTTTATATTAAATATTAAGTTATTTTATATTAAATATTAAGCTCAGGAAACTGAAATAAAATTTGTTCCAAACCTCTCGTTGGGAACACTATTAGCATCATGCACACTCTTTAAGAAAATGGATGCAGAGGGTAAATCATTAAATAAAATATTACTATAGTGTGAATAAATCCGTAAATGTCGTAAGGCATACCTTAGTAAATTCTCTCATCAACTGATTGCGGTATTCGTAGGAAATTCTCGCCTTCCCTGGGACTCTCGACCGTAGTCGAGAAGTTTTGAAGGGGCGAGACTTCTCGACTCTCGTCAAGACTCTGGACTCAGGCGAGACCAACCCCCTAGAACTCCCTATCCAGCCCATTGGGTTCCATGTTCCTTTTTTGAAGCCAGTTCCTGCGTTCTTCGCTTTGGTTTGGGGGTGGCGCCACCTGTAGAAAAGCCCAAGCATAAGAGCCCTGAGTATGTGATTCAGCCTGAATTTCTCTTGAGAGCACATATGTTTAACACGTTGCATACGATGGTGAGAATTCTCGTCATTTTTTTCCCGAACATTCCGGATGGATGACGAAGATTCTCTTCATTTAGGCGTGTCAACCTAAACAATTTTAAAGCGTACAATACGTATTCGTTAGTACGTTTTCAGTTGTTGTTCGTTATTCATAATGAATTGATGCATTATAATGTTTGATTGGGTAAAGTTATATTCTAAGCATTAGCTTTTTAACTGTGTTTAAACCAAAGGCATTACGCCCTAATAGGCACTTATTTCCAATCTCAACTCCTCCACCCAGAATTCCTTGGAATTTAAATACCCCGATACGCAACATGTTAAAACTCTTATTTGAAGATGGAGCGAGCTACTGAGGTTATTTACCACTGTAGTAGGATTCGTTTGTTCTATTGAACATAAAAATCATTTTTATTTCGTAAAAATTCCGATTATTAATCTCTTTCGGAGGGATGCCGTGGTCGTATGTTGTGCAGAATTGTTCTACCGGCTATGACAGTTCGAAGATGGAATATTCTTTATTTGAAGTGCCGTCGAACCTCAGAACAGGGGAAAAAGATGGATAAAAGATGTTCGTTTATCAGAGTGCTGTCCTGGTTTTCAACAATTTACATAATTTCCAACTGTTCCCTACAGTCTAATTCACGATGGTCGTTCTGCTGGATATTTAAATTGGTGTTTTTTTTTAATTAACGCTGTAACGTTTTTATAGAATTGTCTTTGTGTTCATTTCTGATAATATTCACGTCATTTTTTTGCCTTCATTGACTTTTAAACCGACTTTTTTTCTCATCTTTTGATAAAGTATCCCTCTATATTCCTTCTGTTCTATCTTTTGGACATACTCTTGTGATTAATTTAAAAAAAAAAGCATCACGGCATCTTTATCAACAGCTTTGCCACTTTTGAAATAGAAAATCTGTAATACAGATTTTATTTCCTCTTTGTTGGTTCAGAGCATGGTTAACTGTCATCTATGGGTTGGCCGCCCCCGGAAGCAAAATTCGCAACAGTCTTTAAGCAAAATCAGTACTGAATTGAAACGAAAGTATTCAACCACTTTTCTTTAAACCCACGAAAAATGATATGTATTAGTATAAGATATGTTACTTAAATAAAACTATTTTTCAAGGAAATAATCTATGAGGATTAATCTTGGAACTATTAATCAAGGAATTAATAACTAATGAAGCACTGTTATAATTTTCTTAAAATGTTGGTTTCATTCACCTTTTACATGCTAAAATGTCACAAGTTGGCTTGCCCTCCCTCCCCTGCTAGACCATGGCTTGCCCCCCCTAGTTATGATCCTGGGTACGCCTATGTATCATCCCTTAAACATTTATTTACTCTCCTTTTTATTTTCTTCTCTATCTATACTTTCTTCGCAGTTTAAGAGCTCAGTTTTCAGAACTTGGTGTGGTTCACTGGCAACAATTTCATTCTTGTCCTTCACCCATACTGCATAAGAGCCTTCTTAAAAGGATCTTAATTTTCTTTAAATATATCTTTAATTGTCACATTGCCAATCAATTTGAACTAATAATTTTCAACTAAATGGTAATATTAACTAATTTCATGGCAAAGGGCTTACCCAAGATCAAAACTAGGGGATGGGGGCAAGCTATGATCGTTCAAGATGAACCAGTAGCGGATACAGCTGTATACGCTACTGTTGCATCAGACACAAAAAACTGGTGCACAGACAGAAGAGTAATGGTAACTCAAGATATCTTTTGCGCCCCCCTTGAGTTTTCTCCACAGAATTACGAAATTTTTAATAATAAATAATAATAAATTTTTTATTTGTCCAAGGATCTTATGAATACAACATAGATATAAGACACGTCAAAGTAATCAACATAACACTTAAAAATGTAAAAATGGTCAGAGTTCATTTGTCATTTAAAAATTCATTTACACTGTAGTAGCACTTATTAATTAAAAATTTCTTTAAAGAAGATTTAAATTCCCTATTAGAATTAATCAAATTAATACTTTTGGGAAGGAAGTTAAATATTTTTGATCCCATTGCAATGGGACTTTTTGCTGCTATACGTTTTTTATGGAGGGTAACATGGATGTGGCGATGAGACCTAGTTAGGTGCTCATGTACATCATTATTAATTGGTAAATCATTAATATTCTCTTTTATCAGTAAACATAGTTGGTATATATATATACAAGGCACTGTTAACAAATTCAGTTCTTTGAATAAGGGTTTACAAGAATAAGTATAAGGCTTACTCATTATACATCTTATAATCTTTTTTTGCATCTTGAAAATTGTATCTAATAGCGTTACAGTTGATCCCCAGAATACAATACCATAAGTCACTCTACTTATAAAGTTGCAATGGTAAACTGACATCATCGCCTTGTGAGGTAAGGATGCTTTTAGGAACCTCACACTATACAGTACTCGGGACAATTTCGAACACAAGTCTTTTACATGGAAGGACCAGTTCCCAGTATTTTCAATTTGTAGCCCTAAGAATTTACAAGTTTTAGTTAGACTCAGTGTATGGTTGTTCAGTGTCAATGTTCCAAAATCTTTGGAATGATTCGGGTTAAACAGCATAGACTGAGTTTTTGCACTGTTTAATTTTAATTTGTTGGAAAGACACCAATTCCAGACTAAATCTAATATATGCTGACCATAGTGATGCACTTCATTGATGTCATTAGCTGAAATTAGGAAGTTTGTGTCATCTGCAAAGAGGACTGGTTTGGCATGGATGCTATTAACAATCAAGGGCAAGTCGTTAATGAATATCAGGAAGAGTAGAGGACCCAAGATGCTACCTTGAGGGACACCTGACGTTATCTTGTTTTGGTTTGATTTACATAGTGTGTCACTAAGGGCCGTATTCATAGTCGCGTCTTGATTGTTTACTTGAGACCGTCTTCATGAAGACCGCCTTATTGGTCAAGGCGAGCTTATTTGGTTGCCGCTTTCATAGTCAACAAATAAGCTCGTCTTGACGAAGCTGGTCTTGATCAAGCTGGCCTTATTTGAAACAAGGCGAGCTTCGTCAAGCAAATGCTCAAGCAAATGCTTATTTGATCGACCAATCACCGACGACGTTACATTTGTTTACTTGACAACCAGCGCCACACTACCGCGGTAAATTCGAGTGACTTTAATAACATTCACGGAAGCGCGATCACGGCATCCGCGTCTAATAAATATCGACATAATACTCCAATGGAAAGGAAAGTATCCCTGGATATACTTGCAAATGTAAAAAAAAGAAGATAAAAGAGGAGATATGGCAACACTTCGTCGAAAAGAAGATGTTTGGCGACAAATAACGCAGATGTAGCACACGACGCGTCGTCTGTCATAACGCGAGAGGTAGGTTAACATTTTATAATTTTACAGTATGGAATACCTGTGTGTTCATTTACTTTACCGGTAAAATGTGAGTGCACGAAAAGTCATTCATTTCAATGGCCTTTGCAGCAATAATATGAGGTAATTATTATGTTGCAGCGATCGGAGGCCTAATTCAAAACATGGTGGTCTAACATAACACAAAAGGAGTGCATCGGCCAAGGAAAAGCAAAATCGTATGAAAACTGGCGGAGGCAGGCCACCTAAATCCCTGGTAATTGATGCAGAGGTACAAAATATTGTTCCGGATTTGATGGATAGAACCCCGATGCTTTTTAATTCCAACATGCCGCCTGATGAAATTGCAGGTAAATATTTTGTGTTGCATAAATAGTTAGAAAATATGTCCATGAAAATTTATTCCTTAAAGAATGTGCATGCATACTTGCGGATTATATTTAAATTTAGATGTAAATAGAAGTGAAATAAAAATAAAGTATAGCTGAGACTTAAAATAGATAAACAAAATACGATTTTAAAATTATGAAGATTAAACAAACCGATGTAACTATAGGGCTTTCGGAAATATTTCATGTTATATTAGTGGCTTTTTATCACTGTCCCTCATAGTTGATTAACATGTATTCGGTATCCTTGGAATAATTAAACTGCAGATATTATGGCTATTGATGGTCAACCTTACATTGCTGTGCCAATTAAATTTTCAATTTTTTGGGTAGCATTTTAATTATGAAAGTCATATCAACATTCTTTTAATGTAATTATTTTTTTATTTTATAGAAAAAGCAGACCTCATATCACAAGAAATAGGTGAAAACATTGAAGTAATATCCACAGGTGAGGTATATGCTTAAGGGATGGGTATTAATGATGGATATACATGCTATTTATTTGTAGTTACATTTTAAATTCTATTTAAAAATTATTTTATGGCACCTCAAGTATGTTAATTGAAAGATATAAAATTTTATAGTTTCATACTTCTCCTTTTGCAAATGCACACAAGGCAAGAATCAATTAAGTATCATGTACTAGGTACTACTAACTACCATTATCAAGTATTTTATTGAATTAAAAAATCTAAAATATAGCTAAATAAACTTCAATCAGTGTTGTAAGTAGGGAGAGATGTTAAACTTGTTTACATTATTAAATATAACAATTTATTTGCTTCATTTATTAATTGTAGATACAAATGAAGTGGAGGTGGGCATGCATGACACACAGTGTGGTGAGGCATCATTAGATCAAGGTGGGTGGATTGATTTTATCATACGTGAACATATATTTTAATTACACAGAACTTCTGTCAGCTGTGCAAAGCAGGCATTGTTTGGTGCAATGGGTAAACCTTTAATTTTTTTATAATTTCACCCTATGACACCCTGACTGCAGCATTGATTGCCCTAAACATCATGTTTCATAATGGGTTCATTCCAGTGAGGAGATGGCTTTGATTAGATGTATATCAGAGAGAGAAATATAAAAAATGAGCTTTGAGCTTGTAAGACAAATACATAACCTTTAGGCTGGTGAAGTCAGTATCGAGGTTGGTGTCCATCAGCTCTTATTCATTAACCAAAACACAATAAACAAACTAATGCACAATATTTCACTGAGGTACATGCATTATCTTTTAATGAATCCAAAATTAGGAATGGTTTTGTCGGTGATTACTTAAATACACATTTACAAATTTTAACTGCAAACAAGAATAAATTAATGATATAATTTATGCTTTTAAGGGATAATTCTTTTCTCACAAATTAATGGAAGATTTGATCAATTAATGCTTGTCGTATAGCAAAACCATCTCCTAAATGCAAGTCAGTGAATCAACTGTAACCACTTAATCTTATCTATAATCATCTTCTACAAGAACATTATGGAATATTAGGCTCAAGTTGTGCAGCACAGCACAGGTTACAAAGACACTTGCTGACCAGAGAAGTTTTGTGGAAACACTCTTTGAAAGGCATGGAAACCTCTTCTTCCAAATGCGAAACACTCTTTCCACAAAGAAAAAATAAGGCTATAGTTAGCAGGATTGCCAATATGACTCCAAATAAGATTCTAATCTATTTAACTTAAATATGATGTATTTAGAAGCGTTATGAAGTTATATTGGTTTCCTGTACTCGAGTACCTACTCTCTACAGGCATTCCAATTAAAGTGCAACACACTATCTGAGGTGATTCCAATGTAAAATCTACATTAAGTTACACTCCACCTACATTATGTGGTCTCAGGAAAAAAAACCAGGACTCGGTTCATTTCAATAATATTCCACACCTTGGACCAGCTTCTCAAACAGCCCCTGCTGTCAATATACATATTCAGGTGTAAAGAATTCAACTTCTGAATTCTTTCATTCAATCAGGTTCTTCATAAGGCAGCAAATAAATGCAATGAAAATTTGAATGATTAGGTTCACTCATTAGAATGAATGAAAAATAAAGCATTGAAAAACCACAGAAACAACACTATTACTATTATCATATCTATGGATACCTTAGTATTATAAATTTTTTGGAATTTAACTCAATGACTTCCGAAGTGCCTAAATAACTAATCTTTTTTTTCATATCCTGATTTTAGAGGCCATGATGAGCTTTAAATGAAATTACCTCATCAGTTTTATATAAGAGATTAAAATAATAGTGTTTTTGTTGATCACAAGATTGATTCTCATAAAGTAGAATATGCAGTCTCCACCTGACATGCCGCACAAGTAATAAATATAACCCTAGTGGTAGTTCCCTGATTATAAAACTGAGTAAATTTTCCTAAGTAAATAACTTTATTACAGCTCCTGCATCATCAAGAACAGAGGGAGGAAAAAAGCTTCGCTAAATCAGAGTTATCTTTGAAAAGAGGGTGCTATAGGAAACTAATGCAAAAGAATGAATTATGCATTTTTGTTGCTTCTTTCATTATCCCAGATGTGTTACTGTGTTGTGTGTCTCGTTGAATGTAACAATGTTTTATGTGTTACATTGATTGTATTGTGTTAGAATTATTTTGTTATGTACAACAGCAATTGTGTCATTGTGTTACATTGCTTCTAAAAATATAATAATATTAAATATTTGTAATTATATCAAAGATTTGAAGAATATCATTTTCATGAAAACCTCCTTTTCTGACAACTTTGCAAGAAAAAATGATTAAATGGGAGCCTGACAGCATACCAAACCATTTCCTAGAAATCAGTTTGGATTTTACTTTCAGTAAATTGCATTCAAAGAGCTCTTCTTTTATTGAATAGGTTTTCAACCTGTCGGTTATGACCACTTGTGATGTGGACTGACCCTTTCACAAGGGTTTTCGGAAACCGTCACGAAAAAATATTTAAAATTACAATGATAATAAATACAATAAAAGTAGCAATGAATACAATTCCATGCTTTTTATATGGAGGTCATGGCAGCAAGAAAAGCATTTTAGTATTATGGCCCAAGGTAGGTTAAGAACCACAGCCCTGATGGAACTTTATTGAACAATTAACCACAATTGATTCTATAACAAAAACAGAGAGTTAATACTCAGCACTGATTGTGAAATATACTTAGGGGAACTACCGGTATTGGAGTAGGCCTACTCCAATATGAAAATTGACTTAAAAACAATCATATCTTATGCTTACATAATACTAATTGAGTATCACTCACATTTATGGTATAGTAATCCAAACACCAGAGGCAATACTTACTAGTTGGTTCCTCTAATTATAGAAATATGTTCATTATTGAGAGCATAGTTTTCAAAATTGGCATTTAAGTGATAGTGGGTGAAAAGAAAGGTAAAATTTTACAAGAGGATGCAAACATGGCAAATTTGTTAAACTAAAGACCCCATACTGGTAGCATGACATGAAGAGATTGTACTATTAGCTCAAATAGGTAATATAGCTGTACCTTCTCTATGTTGGCAAGGGAAGTAAGTATCGGCGGGGATAATCCATTTATCGTCACTTACTCTATCACTTGTACTCAAAAGATGTGCAATACAAGGTACTCTTATAGGCTCTCTTAAATTAGACAGCAGCAAAAAGCAAACACATGTTAAAAGCTTAGGGCAATCTCAAGCTGTAGCTTAATTTGATATTCGAACAGCATTTTTATAAAATTGTCACCTTTTTAGAACACAAAATATTTCATCACAATACAGCTAAAATACCACAACTTATACACTGCCACAATGGTCCCATCGAAGACTGTTTTACAGCAGTCTTCAAAGCAGCAGCTATTAACTTTATTTCAAAATGTATGCCTATTTCATTCTAATTGCACTCTCGAAGATCCACAAAATACATGTTGGTAGGAACAGACATGCATTCCACTAATTGGAGAAGTTAGAAATAACTCGAAGAACAGGAATTACACAGTGCAACTAAAGGATATATTTCTTTTCAAAAGGAACAAAATATTTCATAACTGATTGACAAGCACTCCAGTACAATGACTGTTTTAAACGTTAGGTACTCTCTGAAGAGTATATTACAGTCATGAATAATCAGATACGCATAATGACAAGGTTAATAATGTGTAAAACAATTAAAATGGAACAATTTATGCCACAAAAGGTTTGCACAGTAGCACAATCGCGAACTGTACGTAACGGTATGTTACTCGCACTTTCAGACACCACTTTATCTATGAAATATTTCACTCGAACACGTAATCCACGTCAAATAAGACTCATTGATACTCGAAATGTAATTACTGAAGCATATAAGGCGAGGTATCCTCTCCTTGCAATGAAAAACAATGTTTTACACACACTTTACCGGTTGTCCACTTCCCATTTTGTGACAGCAATGAAGTGAATCAAGTCGTCCGAGAAGTTGGCACAGATTACATTAGAATTTACGGCATAACGCGCAGGATACGAATCAGCCACAATTTTACGTCCTTAAACCTTCTTTTTAGGAATATATTCACCACTCCTTTCCATACCTTCCAGCCTAATCTATTCTTCGAAACACTTCATAAATCGCCGAAATTCGAAGCAAAATACTAATAATTTCCATAATTAGTAATAAAAATCGAGTAAAAACGTCAGAAAACTGTAATTTGTCCGGATTCCAGCGGGTAACGTAACACAAACTTGAATGAGCATTTGCTCAAGACGGGGTCGACGTCGACTTGACGAAGGCGGTCTTATTCGTTGTCTTATTTGATAAACAAGACCACCTTTGACGACTATGAATACAGGCGCGCTTGAGCATTTGCTTGTTTGCAATAAGGCGCGACTATGAAAGCGGACAAGCTCGCCTTATTACAAGGCGAGCTTGATCAAGCTCGTCTCATTCAACAATGACTTGAGACCGTCTTGTTTGGCGATTATGAAACGGAAATAGCGAATAAGCTCGTGCTTGAGGCGATCTTCATCAAGCAAATGCTCAAGACGCGACTATGAATACGGGCCTAAGTCTCATTTCAACACATTGCATTCTATTGCTAAGGTATGATTTTAGCCACTCCAGTGCGACTCCTGATTCCATTTTGGTGACACTTGTTTATGAGTATGGAGTGATTAACCATATCAAATGCACAAGAGAAATCAAAAAATAATGCCAAGACCTGTTTGCCATTATCCAAAGAATTTGAAATAAAATTCCAGGCAGTGATGAGGGCATCCTCTGTAGAACGTCCTTTCCGGTATCCCCACTGAGAGTTAGAAAGAATTTTGTATTTTTCCACAAAAGAAAGTAATCTGTTGTAATATATACGTTCAAAAACTTTAGAAAGCTGTGTTAAAAGTGAGATAGGCCTATAGTTGGTTATATCATCCTTATTACCTTTGTTTTTGTACACAGGTATTACTTTGCTCAGTTTTAGGGGTTCTGGAAAGATCCCTAGCCTCAGCGATTGATTGACTAAAAATAGTAATGGTTGCACAATAAGTTCTTTTAAATCCGCTACTAGTCGACCAGGTATATTATCAACTCCAGGAGCTGAAGAGTTAGATAATTTATCTAAGCACATTAACATTTCTTTTTCATCACATGGATAAAGGTAAAGGGAATGCACTTCACTGGTGTAATCTACTAAACAATGGTTGTTATTATTGTTTATGAGCTGGGATTTAGTTAAATTACAAAAGGCTTCGTTGATTCGATTGCATACTATATTTGGATCAGTTATTAAAGAACCGTCGTCATTGAAAAATTTTGGTACGCATGGGTTTCGTTTTTTTCCGAGCTGTGCATTGATAATTTTCCATGTTTCCTTTGTCTTATTTTGTGCTTCAGTTATGCGTTTGTTATTAAAAGATTTTTTTGAATATTTTAGTAAAGCAGTATACTTCTTCTTTGTCTTTTGAAAATCTAAGAACAATTCATTATTCTGGGAATTTTTGTATCTATGTGCTTTTTCTTTTACAATGCGTGACAAATTAATTATTTCCTCAGTGAGCCATGGTTTTTTACATTTGTTTTTCCTATTTTTAATGTTGATGGTGACGGTTGGAATGCAACACTCTATATGATGGAGCAATTTGTCGTAAAAGATCTCAAAACTATTCTCAAATGAGTGAGATATATAAACATTTTCCCAAGTTTCCAACATTAGAACGCTTTTTAGAAAATTTATGTTCTCCTTTGAGAACACCTTGGTGGTAATTTTACAAGGTCTGACACTCTGAAGTTTCAAATCAAACGTCGACATGATCATGTGATGGTCGGATAAACCAAGGTCAACAACAGTGGATACACTCTTATTATGATTATAATTTGTTATCATATAGTCAATTAATGACTTAGAAGTCTTTGTCACGTGAGTTGGTTCCTCAATTAAACATAATAAGCCATATGATTTCACAATGTTCAGTAATTCCGTCCGCTGTGGTGAATCCACTAAATAGTCACAATTTAAATCACCAGTTATCACTAGAATTCTTTGGTTAACATAAAGTAGTTCCAAAAGTTTGTCAAGGTTGTTTATAAAAACATGGAAATCACCCACAGGTGAACGATATAGTGATATAAGTACCAAAGTCCCTATGGCAGTTGTGAGAAAACACACTGCACACTCAAAGTTTTTTTCTTCCACGAATTTGGAGACATTAAAAGCACTAATTTCATTTCGTAGCCTGTTGTGTGCAAATATGGCTACACCCCCATTTTTGTGTGTTGAGCGGCTAAACTGACTCACCAAGTTATAGTTACAAATACAAAATACACTTAGTTCTTCAGCACTCATCCAGTGTTCAGATACACACAAGAAGTCTGGTTCGGTATTATGGAGGTACACTTCTAATTGGGTAGTTTTGTTCCTCATGCACTGAATATTAATGTGGGCAACACTTATACCATTGGCTATTTTCACTGTTTTTTGATTGGAAATATTATCATTCAAAACTGGAGTATTGTACCATTCGTCATTTAGGTAGATGGGGGATTGTTCCGAACTATCCGAAAAAAAAACCTGTTTACTAGTACGTTTTCTGGCCAAAATTCAGGATTTTCAAGTTCATTTTTGAGCCTGTAATCGGCAGACACGCGAAATGAGGCATAAGAGTCCCCTCTTACCTGCAGCTTTTCTACCTCAACCTCTTTATCTGAAAGTTTATCGATAATAAATTTCCTTACAGCTTCCACTGTGGTACCTACTTTAAAACGCCACACATGGAGATGTGTTTTCCTTGGGATGCCGGATATGGTGTTGTCGGTGCTTGCAGTTCCAATGATTGGTTTCGGTCTCGGCTTTCTCTTGTATGTGATGAGCGTGAAATCTTCATTCTTGGTTCCCAACATGATTCCGTTTTTATTACTAGTGCTAGCTTTCGCCAACTCCACTTCATTGCCTGACGCTTGTTTTAACTCTTCACCTTGTACGTCGGGCGCAAATGATTTCTTCGTCGAGGGATTTTGACGGTAGGTGTCCTTAAGAAGTGTTGAAGAAGACCCGTAATCGAAACGAACCATCTTAGTTTCCTTTTTTATAACTTCTGAACCACCTGATTGAGGTTTTACGCACACTTTAGAGTACGCTTGATTTTGTATATTATCACTCACGTGCGAATTCTTACTCGCCGACTTTAAGGCAACGATTTCTTCATTCTGCTTCAACATTATGTCTATGCAGTTTGATAATTTCGCTTGGAGATCTGTAACAATCTGCATTATTTTTTCTTGCTTTTTTTCCATGTTTTTCATCGAGTCACATGTTGCGAACAAACACTTGTTGCACTGAAAATGTAACTGCGTGTTGTTAGCAATAGCAGTTATCAAGCTTTTTGTTAAGCCAACACAGCTGGCGTGAAAAAACAACTCGCAACCGAAGTCACACTTGATTTTTGGTTGAATATCAACAATTTTTTCGGAGCAAACTTCACAATTAGCCAACTCGGGCGCCATCTTGTAAACAATTAAAGGGATTATGCACATATTCAAGAGAATGCCATCTTATGATATGAAAAAGTTAGAATTGTGGTTTTGCAATATCTGGCAGTGGCCCCGCAAAGGGGGGGATGCCCCAATCTATATCTGTCACTGAGATGCACAGATATTTTAGCACGGATAGGGTGAATGAAACCAATATTTTACGAAAATTATGAAAATGAAAAAGCAGGAGCAATTTTCATTTTCATTTTGTCACGTTTCCACTCCATCTCGCCTGAAACCTCAGACTGTATACGAAAATTATAATAGCGCTTTTTTTTTTTGCTTTTAAAATTATTTGCACGAAAACCAATTATTTTTATTTTAGTGGCATGTCTAACTCTAATATCATTTGTCGTATGTTAAAAGAAAATTTGTTCAAAACTTTCGTTTCAATTCAGTCCTGATTTTCCTTAAAAAAATTTGCTATTTTTGTTTTGCTGCTGCTCCCCTCTGGTTACGCCCATGATTCGTGGTAATCATAAAATGGCCTTGCCCATCTTAAAATTTTGAGAAGTGCCTGTACCTGGTATAAATTTATTGGTTAACGGAGAAATTGTCCCATTTGGACCACAATTGAAGATGGTACGTTTTCCTTTCTTTTATTTATTTATGTTGACTCCTAATTCACCCCAGTGCTAAAGCGAAAATAATAATTTCGTTAGTGACCTGGTCGAAGACAGACAAACGTATGACGAATATTTAAATGTCTCCGCTAAAAAAAAGAGTTTACAATGTTGTAGAGCTTAGTGAAACATGCGTTCTAACTTTCTCAGTGCCTCGAAATATGACTCCTTTAAGTGGTCGCGTGGCGCACGGAGAGTACCAAAGGGCACTTGGTTTTCAGTGTTTCGTCTGAGAATGAAGTTAAATGAAATATCGCCATGAAAGCATTACAAATACATTGTGTAAGAATGCCCAATAGGGTATATGGCACACTCAATTCATCTATGACTATTAAGTCGGAGTTTGGTACTTTTTACTCAAATGCAGGGTTCCCACTCAACCGTGAAAACCTTAAAACCGTGAATAAGCCGTGAATTTCGTCATAAAACCTTAAAAATCTCTCAAACTCGATTGTAGATCTACGATTGAAGGATCAAAAGAAAAATCGATATGTCGATCATTATTTCAAGGTCAGCCACTTGCAGACACTGTCCACGCATTTATCTGCGCAGGTATATGCGAAGCGCAATTATTGGTCCGTGTACCATGACGACATATTATGAGCCTGTGAGTGGAAGACTGGTAAACTAAGTGTTCATTTACTCTGGCGAAAAATCAGATACTTCTTCTCTTCTGTACCACCCTGCTCCTCCCATTTTCCCACTCGCAACCCCTAGCCGGCCCTGAATTTTGATAGCAGTAGGTGACGTCATGAGAGAGAGTACTTTCATCGCTGCGTTGCATTCACGACGTCTGTCGCGTTTAATAAATTTTTAGTTAACGCGCGGCCGGTGATTGTTACGTCATCAATATTTCTGCCTAAAATGGCTGATCTACAGACTGTGGATTTGACGATATTTAGACCGTGAAAACCTGGAAAAAACCGTGAACTTTATAATATAGTTAGAGTGGGAACCCTGTCAAATGGCACACTCAGTGCGCCAGCGTGCCTATTTAAGGGTTAATAATTCTTATTGAAGCCGAGCACTACCTTCTAGCAGGGTACTCTACGCTAATGCCATGCTCGGCAGCAAGCAGGCTGCATCGTAGCGGCATTCAGAGCCTCGCACTCAGGTAGCCTCACACAGCAGCAGCCAGACGTCACACGGGATTTTCCCAGCATTCATGCTTAGCCATCACATTTTGCTTGTTAAAAAATTTTAACTTATTTAATCGCGAAAGAATGGATATCATCATTAAAAAATCTAAAAGCATGAAATATATACTTTAGGAGTAATAATCTTTTGATTTAGGTAATAAAAAAATTGGAAACATCCCTATTAACCTTTTCCCTACTAAAGACGTTAACATATGAGTGGGCGTTTCTTGACCTGGGAGACGAAAGCCGTATATTTCAGTCTGAGATTTTCGTGACCAAGAGAAAGCCATATACATACATTTTCTAGCTTTCCGCCTTTTATGACAGTCTTGGTTTTATGCCGTCTTTGTATCGGGACCCAAAGCTGCAGGGTCTAGGTTTTACCCTCTGAATCCGGGATCAGGTACCCTAATCCCTCGTCTTTTATTACCCCCCTTAGTGGTAAGGGATAGCGGTCGTACAATTGTTAATCCAGTTAGCTTTCGAAATAAATATTTGTTCATTTCTCAAGAAATATAAACTAAGAATTGACTTCTTTGTCTTTTGAGCAGCATTTACAATTTTTAAACAAAATTCTACAATAAATATTTACTTATCTCGAGTTCTGTAAAAACATCAACATGGAAATTGTTGCTGCATTAAATGCATTAATATTGACCTTAGAACTTCGTTTAAAATTTGACAATCCTCGGAAAAAAATGAGGAATTAAATTCAAAGTCTGCAGTTGACGTGCAAGCAACAATTATCCATACGCCAAGTACAAATAAGCAATCCAGAAGTTGACAGCAAACCAATGCCACAGTTATGGCCGTAAATGCAGAAAGGAGGGAGCACAACTGCCCTCAGAGCTCGAGATAATGCGGAGTCTTTGCTGGGAGGGGTCAAAAAAGGTTGGAGCTGTAAGCGTGTGATTATCCGGGAGACCCTTCTTTACGAATGCCCTCCAAAAATACTCTGTACCACGAGACAGAAGTCTTTTGGGGCTCAGTACAGCAGTCATGCTAAGACTAAAACTCCACCATCTCGAAAGGGTTAATTCTGCTATTTCACCCCTCATTTTGTCAATAGTAACGATTCACTCAATTTTTTTATTGCCGTCTTCCGATATTCGAGTCACTGGTGTACACTCTCTGCTTGTGCCTACTGCCCCTGTTGAAAGGATTCCCTTGAAATAATTAAAAACAAAATCTTCAATTTCCTTTTCCCCAGTTATGGTGTTACTTCCGTCAACGTATTCTATTTTATTCATCGTTGTTTCTTTTCTCATTTGTTGTTCCCTTACCATTTGGAACAAAGCTTTCCTTTCTCCCTCGAGATAATCTTTACTATTTTTGAATGTTTTAAAATCTCTCAAAGCTTTTTTATAAAATTTTAACAAGGTTTTTGAAATCCCTCAGTTTTTTAGACTCTTTATATATATAAATAACTCCTTTGCTTTAATTTTTAAAATTTCCCACCTATTTTCCGGATTTAATGCTTAAAACCTGTTTCCCCATTCAGTCCATTTTCATTTGAATTCCAATTGAATATTTTCTTCCTGAAAAAGGTTATTATTTACATGTTCCTATAACCGTCTTGAGAGGGTTAAGGTGCAACTACTATTGGTGGATATGGAATACGTGCCATGGTAAGCGGGAGGTGCTGCCCTCCCCCACGACAAATTTTAACATAAGTGGTTCAAAAGAGTTTGATGCTTTTCTGAGGAGTATTTCATTAATCCTTACCGTGTTCTACAGATAATATGAATAAAATTAAGTAAAACCGAATGAATTAAAAAAATTCTGCGAGCTATGCGGGTGGTTTAATCTCTCAAAACTCCCCCTCACTGCACCATTGCAGGCAGCGGCTGGCTCCAATGTGCATTGAGGGCTTGCATTCAGTCCTTCAAATGCACCCATCTCGCCTACGTACTGTCAGCTGCGCTACTTCACGCAACTTGTAACAAGCTATGCTTAGTTGGTATAGAGAAGGAAATTATAAGTGGCGGTGTGGTTATGTCGGTAGTAATGCTCAAATCGGAGGTTTAGGGATGAGGTGATGCGGCTACGTTGAGGATATTCAGTTTCGATACATTATTTCTCACTCATAATGAATTCAAATATTTTCACGTTTATTGAAATAAAATTTATCAATGTAGTAAGACATAGCAAATTACTATCTACCAATAGGGTAGTTTCTTTCACTTAAGAAAGCAAAAGGCACTGATTGCGAATCGTTACCCACCATTAGTGTATTCATAATATACAAATTATTTGGTTTTAGAAATCCCAGTTCAGACGAATGTTAATGGTAATTTTAACCTCATTTGAATAAGTCCGGATTGGTGCCCATGCGATGACACTCCACGTGATGTCACAGGGACCTAGTTTCTATACGAGTAGATAGGGGTTTTACATTGTCTGAGATTACCAATGCATGCATGAGGCACAGAGCTCAGGGAAACATCTCTCAATAATCACCAATTTAAATTGGCTATGGTCGGAAAGTTTCCTTCGTTTGATAAGGTATTAATAATCCTTATTTAAGCCAAGCGCTTCCAGCTAGCAGGGTACTCTGCTATCTGCTAGCATCCTGCGTCGTATCAGCGCTCAATGCCTCGCCCCCTTCATTATATTTTCAACAATCATTTCTCAAAGTGATGAAACAACTACCCTAATCCTTTGTAGCAGGATGCTTAGAGGATATGTCTGAAAAAATCAGATCAAGTAACTCCTCTGTCCTTTTCTCTCAATTTAGGAAAGGCAGTCTGTTTGCCTTTGCTTGAAGGCACTCTCAGCAGTTCAGCAGCGTTCCAACTCAACGGTGAAAAAACCTGGAAATAGCCGTGAATTTCGTCATAAAACCTTAGATATCTCTCAAGCTTGATTGCAGAACTACGATAGACAGATTAAAAGAAAAATCGATCATGTTTCAAGGCCGAGTCAAGTGCAGATACTGTTCACGCATTTTTCTGCACATGTGTATTCGAAACCGCGACTATTAATTGGTCCATGTGTGCCATGACAGCACATTGACCTTAAGCCTGTGATTGGAAGACGTTAACCCTGGCAAAAAAAATCAGGCACTTCTTCACTTCCCTGACACCCTGCTCTCTCCTATCACACCCTTTAGCCGGACCTGAATTTTGCTAACGATAGGTGAAGTAATTAGAGATAGCATTTTCATTGCTTCGTTTGCATTCAAGGCATCTGCCGCATTTGTTTCATTTTGAGTTAACATGCGGCCGATGATTGTTACGTGATCAATATTTCTGCCTAAAATACCTTATCTACAAACCGTGACCTTGTTGACATTTATACCGTGAAAACCTAGAATAAACCGTGAATTTTATAATGTAGTTAGATTGGGAAGCCTGTATCCTTCTTCCTGGGGTACTAGCGACAAATGCACTGGGTATTTTTTAATAACGTAGCTACTAGGAAAAAACAATACAAAGCTATTTTATTACATATTCATAGGGCTCCTAAATAATGGCGAATAAAATTTTCACTTAGCGGTGTGAAAATGGACCATAAACCAATGTATAGTCAGTAAAAAGATCCATTTTGTCATTAAGGCGGTAAAAAAATTGTTGAATAAAATAAACTTAAATAACGTATATAGAAGTGGGAAATACTGATTACCTGGTAGTGCTAACTATTGATGTTTAGATAAAGACTTCAACAGGAAAAAAAATAATACAAACTTCAACTTAACTAAGCAACTGCCTTGCATAAAAAAAGATTAATTTACTAAGGCATGCAACTTAATGTCATATAACTATTCTTTCTGATCAAATGATGCTCCCAATATGACTTCCCTGAGTGGGAACCCTGATATCATCATAATCTCCGCGGAGCCTACTTGGAAATTTCAGCCACAATCCTTGCACCACCAATTTGGATTGCTACTCTCTCCATCCATACACGACACTGTCCCTTGAAAGGCTCTTTTTCTTCCCAGTTCCTACCATTGCTCTGTATTGCATTCTCACAATGCTGCTCCCCTGTTTCACACTGTTCTCGCCCCAGTCATTGTTCATTTCTACTCTAGCTTTACTGTGCTTGAGTTTCTGTAAATTTTTCTTTAAGTCACCGTAGGCAGATTTGCTTTTTCTCAAACTTTTACTTGTAAAAGCATGTGAATGTGCACTTACATCAGTCATAATGTGCCTGGATGACGAATGTCCAACGTATCCCCAAGAATAGCACACAATAGTACTTCTCACTTAAGCAATAGGGTGGTTTCCTATTATTTTTTTATTGCCTAAATTGAAAGATTATTACTCCTGGAGTACATATTTCAGGCTTTTAGATTTTTAATTGGCGATATCTATTTTTCGGGATTAAAAGAAACGTGAAAATTTTCAAGCTTGGGAAAACGCGACGGGTATGTAGGAATGCCGGGTAAACTCCATGTGACATCGTTCTGGTTCCTGGTGCCACAAGTGAGGTGACCTTGGGGCGAGGCTTTGAGCGGTGATACGACGCAGGCTGCTAGCAGGTAGCGCTTGGCTTAAATAAGGAAACTATCCGACCTTAGCCAGTTTTAATAGGTGATTATTAAGACATGTTTCCCTGAGCTCTGTGCCTCGTGCAAGCATTGGTTATCTCAGACGATGTAAAACTCCTATCTACTCGTATAGAAACTAGGTCCCTGTGACGTCACGTGGAGTGGCATCGCATGGGCGCCAATCTGGCCTTTTTCAAATGAGGATAAAATTGACCATTGCCATTCGTCTAAACCGGTATTTCAAAAACCAAATAATTTGCATATTATAAATACACTAATGGTGGGTAACGAATCGCAATCAATGCCTTTCGTTTTCTTTGATGAAAGAAACTACTCTATTAGTGCTTCAGGGAGAATTCTCTTGTGGTGTCCTGTTTTATGACGTACGAAACACTCAAAAATTCAATATAGAACAGTTAGATATTCTAGGGTTAGACATGGACTTGGAATGCTATCCCTTGCCCATTTTTCTCCTCAGTACTTGGTTGGCACACTTATCTTCCGTGTTCATTTTAATCCTTGCTTCCTCAGCACAGGCAAGATGTATTTGACAGTTTGGGATCCCTGGTTAGCGGCCTAACACAATCACTAAAGTCCTCTGATAAGCCCATCAAAATGATTAACACTTTGCGTGCCATGGACGTAATATTATGTCTTTCTATTTAATTGGCTTTTTATGCGTGAAGCCATAATATTTCGCCCGTTGTACTTTTCCAGTTTACTGCTTAGTGGTTCTGTTATTTCAAATATCAACTGCTCGATGGAAAAAGTTCACTTCATGTCTTGGGGACGAAAAGTCCTCTGTATCTACTGGCATCCTCATCTTAGGCCACTTTGTGTGAAAATTCTTTGGTCCAAGGAACCATTCGTTGAGGGTGCAGTGACCCTTCTTGTCATCCAGGGTTTATAATGCTTTGCTTGGAACAATTCTTTTTTATAATTTACATGCTTTAAATAGTTCAAATTGAGCGTAATAAAAATTATTATGCATGTTATGGCGGTACATCATGTGTTGCAACTTTTTTTTTCAAAAACAGTAGGTTTTCATTGTAAAATTATGTATTTAAAAATTAGCAATAAATTCAACTCATTCATAAAGAAGAGCAAAGTCCATTTTTATTGAAATACGCATTGATAGAAATATATTTGTGATGCCAATGTTCTAAAAAATGTACGAATTTAGTAAAATTGGATGGATTTTTCAGTAGGGCTTTAAATTTAGCAGCCGGCACTTTAACTCTGTTAGAAAAATCAATCAGCCATGTTTCCAAAAGTTTTCAATGAGCATGTGCTATCTTACTATGTATTAGACTCCATCACCATAGTTTTTTTTGGTCTTTCTCCATCGGAAGAAGTTTCTTCATCATATTAACTAGCTGTTGAAATACATCTATGTCACAAAGCTGGATGTATAAGATTCCCAGGGTTCTCACTCAACCATGATAACCGTAAAACCGTGAATAAGCGGTGAATTTCGTCTACCGTGAAAAAACCTGGAAATAGCCGTGAATTCCATCATAAAACCTTAAAAATCTCTCAAACTTATAGAAAAAGAACTACAATTGACAGATCAAAAGAAAAAAAGATATTTCAATCATGTTTCAAGGCCGAGCCACATACAGACACTCTCCACACATTTATCTCCGCACGTATATTTGAAGTATAATTATTAGTCCTTGTGCCATGGTGACACATTGATTTTGAGCTTGTGATTGGAAGACCGGCAAACAAAGTGTTCATGAACTCTGTTGAAAAATCAGACACTTCTTTACTTCCCTACCTCACCCCCCCCTCCGTTTTGCCACTCACAACCTTAAGTTTCGCCTAAATTTTGATGCTGATAGGTAACGTCATGAGAAATAGCAATTTCATTGCTTCGTTTGAATTCACGGCGCCTGTTGCAGTTGATAAATTTTTAGTTAATGTGCGGGTGGTGATTTTTACGTCATCAATATTTCTGCCTGAAATGGCTTATCAACAGACCGTGGATTTGACGATATTTAGACCATGAAAACCTGAAAAAAAACTGAATTTTATAATTTAGTTTAAGTGGGAACTCTGGATTCCCCATATCACTCTCGGTTTCTCCAACATGCTCCCTACGGGAATTTTTTACAATTCTCTAAATAACTGCCAAAGCTTGCTTATTTTTCTTGTTTTCTCCAGCTGATACATTCTCCAAATCTTCCTCGAACCCATCTTCAACAGCCTCCAACAGGTCATGACTATCAAGAATGGCTTCAACTTGACCCAAAGGCATAGTAGTTATTCGTACCCAGCTTGGTGATAGTGTCTATTTCCATTCATGATTTTGCCGGTTACATGCGTGCCTTTACTCTTTTACACAGTTTTACATACTCTGGGCTCATAAATTCTCAGGGTTCCCACTCAACCGTGAATAAGCTGTGAATTTAGTGAAAAACCTGGAAATAGCCGTGAATTTCATCGTAAAACTTTAGAAATCTCTCAAGCTTGATAGTAGAAATACAATAGACGGATTAAAAGAATAATCGATGTTTCAAGGCCGAGTGGTGTGCAGATACTGTCCATGCATTTATCTGCACGCGTGTATTCTAAGCGCAATTATTAATTGGTCCTTGTGCCATGACAGCATATTTACCTTAAGCCTGCGATTGACATTAGACATTAACCCTGCCAAAAAATCAGGCACTTCGCGTGTATTCGAAGTGCAATTATTGATTGGTCCGTGTGCCATGACAGCACATTGACCTTAAGCCTGCGATTGAAAGACATTAACCCTGGCTAAAAATCAGGCACTTCTTCACTTCCCTGCTCTCCCCATTTTCCCACTCACACCCTTAAGCCTGACCTGAATTTTGCTTAAGATAGGTGACATCATAAAAGATAGCACTTTCATTTCTGCGTTTGCATTCAAGCCATCTGTTGCGTTTGCTACATTTTAAATTAACATGCGGCTGATGATTGTTACGTGATCAATATTTCTGCCTTAAATGCCTTATCTACAAACCGTGAATTTGATGACATTAAGTTTGTGAAAACCGTGACAATCTGAAAAAAACCGTGAATTTTATAATGTAGTTAGAGTGGGAACCCTGATTCTGATGAATGGTTTGGTGCCGACAAATGAAACTCTGGAGATAACTCACAAATATGCTTTTTTCTTTATTCCCCATCAAGTACACCCAGTAAGTTCACTCTGTTTAATAATCAACAGTCAATGATATCCTGTTGTCGGTTAAACAAAAATAAACAGCAAAAGGAGAAGCAAAGGAATCCTGAAGTCAGCAAACAAAAAAGAACGAAGAATGCGCATAGATTTTGTTGTTTTTCAATAAACTTCATTGTATTACCTTGCGGAAAAGTGATCGTTGATATGTGTAAAATTATTCAGTGTTTGATATGTATGGAAAGTTAAGATGAAAGTGAAAGAAAGTTTTATCAGTTGGTCTGGTTTCTCATGATTTTCCGAGATTGACAGCTGACATGGCAACTGACTTGGAAATATACTTTTTTCCCCTAACCTGAAACCCTCCTTTTACAGGGTTCCCACTCGACCGTGTAAACCTTAAAACCGTGAATTTCTTCTACCGTGAAAAAACCTGGAAATAGCCGTGAATTTCGTCATAAAACCTTAAAAATCTCTCGAAGTTGATTTTTGAACTTTGATTGATAGAGAAAAAGAAAAACTGAAATGCCGATGGTGTTTCAAGGTCAGCCATGCGCAGACAATGTCCACACATTTATCTCCACACGTGTATACGAAGCGCAAATATTGGTCCGTATGCCATGACGACACACAGTTCTTGAGGCTGTGATCGGACGATCCTTAACGAAAGCGATCATTAACCCTGTTGAGAAATCAGACACCTCTTCACTTCCCTGTCACTCTCCATTTTCCCACTCACAACCTTAGCCGGCCCTTAATTTTGCTAACGATAGGCGTCATATTAAGAGCACTTTCATTGCTGCATTTGCATTCCTGGCATTTATCGCTTTTGCTATATTTTTATTTAACGTGCGGCCAGTGATTTGTATGCGATCAATATTTCTTCCTAAAATGACTTATCAAGAGAACGTGAAAATAACAGTCATGCGCAGACACTGTCCACGCATTTATCTGCACACGTATGTTCTAAGCGCAATTGTTGGTCTGTGTGCCGTGATGACACATTGGCCTTAAGCCTGTAACAAAGCGGGAAAACTGGCAACCAAAATGTTAATTATCCCTGGCGAAAATTCAGACACTTCTTTATTTCCCTGGTACCCTAATACCTCCATTTTCTTGTTCACAACCTTTAGCAGGAAGCAAATTTTGGAAGCAATACGTGCCGTCAGGAGAGATAGCACTTTCATTGCTGCGTTTGCATTCATGGTGTCTGTCCCGTTAGTTAAATGTTTAGTTAACCTGCCTTATTTCTGCTTTAAATGGTTTATCTAAAAACCGTGAATTTGACGACATCTAGACCCTGAAAACCTGGAAAAAACTGAGAATTTTATATTTCAGTTTGAGTGGGAACCATGATTAATGATGTTAGAATGAAACCACAACTATTCAGCATTGCTGCAACACACATGCATAGTTTTAATGAAGTTGTTGTGTTGGTGAAGAGGGTAGTTTCCTTCATGAAAGAAAACGAGAGGCATTGATTGCGATTCATTACCCACCATTAGTGTATTCATAATGTACAAATTATTTGGTTTTAGGAATCCCAGTTTAAATGAATGATAATGGTCGATTTGAACCTAAATTGAAAAATAAACTTGATTGTTTCTGGCTTTACTTTGTGAAAATCCATTCTTAATAATGAAACTTTATTGTACTTTTCCACACGATTTAATTAATACGACCGGTTTCGTCGCAGAGGCGACATCATCAGGTACAGAAACCGTTATAATAACAGATATTTTGTTCTTGTTTATCTGGTTGCTATGAATCTATCTATCTATCTATTGTTTTTTTATTATTAAATTGAAAAAGGCCAGATTGGCATCCATGCGATGCCACTCAACGTGACGTCACAGGAACCCAGATGCTGTATGAGTAGTCAGGAGTTTTGCATTATCTAAGATTACCAATGCATGCATCAGGCACAGAACTCACAAGGGGAGACCACGAACCTTGCTCCGCCTTTTTCAATGTCGTATTTTTTGAATGAATGATTGAATGAATTTATTACTCCAACCTGGAATGTACACTTTTTTTAACAGCACAAAATTAATGGAGCTTTAAGTAGCTTCAATGGTTAAAATAAAAAAAAACAAGTATGGAAGATACCATCTTAAAAATGAAATTCAAGGCCGGCCAGAAAACAAAAAGAAGGTATATATAATTTTTTTGAGACATTATCATTATGAAGTATATATATGTGACAATAACTTCCAATAAACAAGAACAAAGTATAATACATATATGGACATATTTTTTATGGCCTTTGGAATGATGAATATCCCTGAACTAGTAGTGGTTCCGTTGTTTGGGCCTTAGTTTGGCTGTAATTAATTAATTTTCATGCGGTACTTTTCACAAGCCGGGTATAGTTCCATAATATCGCACCACTCAGTAGACAAGTCAGGTGGGTTAGTGGTAGTGTTTAAGGCTACCATCCTGGGGACCAGGGTTTGGGGCTTCGCGATGGCTATATATTTTGTTGTCTTCATTGTGATCATAGCGCATCAACTTTTTCATTAATTTTAATTGCAACAAGCATAGGCATCAGACTATTTTTTTATCATAATAATGGCATTTAGGTATTTAAGCAGTGTCATTTCCAACGTGGAGAAGTGAAGGCTCCACTTTCTACTCTCCTCAAAAACATAACGAAAGATTGACAGGGGGCTTTTTTTTTTTTTTTCGAAGAAATGACATTTGTTGGTGGGCCTCTTGTTATTATATTGGGAGAGCTACGGAAGATTTTGGGAAGCGGCGAGCACAAGACACATTTGGTGTAAATGTTGCTTTTAACCCTGTAGCGGGCGCGACTGTTATTTCTATACAACCGGGCGATTGGCGTACTTTGTCCATGTTATGTGCATATATGGTAGCACTCGATTTTTATTTAAGCCAAGCGCTTCCTGCTTGCAGCCTGCATCGTATGGGCACTCGTGGCCTTGCACCAAGGTGGCTTCACACAGTGGCAGCTAGAACTAGAATGACATACAGGGGCTTTTCCCAGCAATCATACTTAGCTGTCACGTTTTTCCGCAAATGAAAATTTTCATGTTTCATTTAATCTCGAAAAATAGATATTGTCATTTTAAAATCTAAGAGCGTTAAACACGTACTCGAGGAGTAATAATCTTTTGATTTAGCCAATAAAACAATAATAAGAAACCATCCTATTGTGAATAATTTTTTAATTCTATCATCTTTGAAGTCTATATATACACTAAGAATTTCTGTGTGAGACTCAACATTCAAGTAGATGCATCACGGTTAAACCGTACCTTAGTTACCATTTAATATGGCAATGGATAATACTGAAGCCTAGTGGACTATAATCTGAAACTTTCATGGATATCACCTCAAAACTGTAGTCATGGCTTTCAAGTATTGAATTGGGTGACAATGAATTTTTATTGAAAGTAATCAATATGTCCTGATGATGGCCTTTGGCTACAAGAGTTTCAGCCATGCAATTAGTAAATCAGTGGAAGGTTTTTGAAAGACTTCATACTCTTCTTACAGGGTACCCACTCAACCGTGAAAACCTTAAAACCGTGAATAAGCCGTGAATTTTGTCTACCGTGAAAAAAACTGGAAATAGCTGTGAAATTTGTCTTAAAACCTTAAAAATCTCTCATACTTGATTGTAGAACAACTATAGACAGGTTAAAAGAAAAAAAACAATATTTCCATCATGTTTCAAGGTCATTTATGTGCAGCCAATGTCCACGCATTTACCTGCACACGTGTATTCGAAAGCGCAACTATTAATTGGTCCATGTATGCCATGACAGTACATTGACCTTAAGCCTGCGATTGGAAGACATTAATCCTGGCAAAATATCAAGCGCTTCTTCACTTCCCTGCCACTCTGCTCTCACCATTTTCTCACTCACTCCCTTTTAGCCGAACATGAATTTTGCTAACGATAGGTGATAAACGTCATGAGAGATAGCACTGTCATTGCTGCGTTTGCATTCAAGGCATCTGTTGCATTTGTTACATTTCTAGTTAACGTGGGGTCAATGATTGTTACGTGATCAATATTTCTGCCTAAAATGCGTTATCAATAAACCGTGAATTTGATGAAATTTAGACTGTGAAAAACTGGGAAAAAAAGGGAATTTTATAATGTAGTTTGAGTGGGAACCCTGCCAGAGCTCCGAGGAATTTTTAACTTTAATCCATTTTACTTAATTGGATTGATATTACTAATGGAGTAGTGTAAGGATAAATAAAATGTCCCTCATACAGCCGTAAAGCTCACCATTTTGAACCATTAATCTTTAAAATTCCGCAATTTATTACTCTCGCACCCCTACAGCTTATCCTGGTGGGTATTGCATACCCCCACACACCCTGGTGTTAGTTGCACCTAGACCCCCCCCCCAGCCCTAATTCCTAGCTGTGCCCCTGGTCATGTGAATACATACCACAGCGAAAAGGTTTGAACCAAAGGTTTGTTCATTAGTTAGTTAGTTTTCACCGGTTGACCTTTTCGAGACGGCGGAGTTTTCGTCTTAGCATGACTGCTGTACTGAGCCCCAAGAGACTCTTCTTTCTCGTGGTACGGAGCATTTTTGGAGGGCATTCGTTAAGAAGGGTCTCGCTGAACCTTTTTCGACCCCTCCACGCTGAGACTCCGAATAACTCGGACTCCGAGAGTAGTTGTGCTCCCTCTTTTCCGGGTTTACGACCATACCTGCGGCATTGGATCGCGGTCAACTTATGTATTGCTTATATGTATTTAGCAAATGGATCATTGTCGCTTGCACGTAAATTCCAGACTTTGAATTGAATACCTCATTTTTTTTCTGAGTATTAGTATTTAAATTATTTATTAATACCTACCGCTTATCCTGGTGGGTAAACCATACCCCCACACATCAGTTATAGTTGCACCTAAACCCCCCCCCCCCCCCCAGCCTTCATTCCTAGCTGTGCCCTTGTTTCATCAGACCATCATGTCTCGGAATGTGACCAGCCTAATTTTCCTGTCTTCTGCTTGAGGTTGTATCTTTTCTCCCACTCTTCTTTGCACTTCCTCGTAGCTTACACGGTCGATCCATTTTATCCTTGGTAGCACCACATTTAGATTGCTTCCACTCTTTGAATTCTCCGCTGCTGTCAACGTCTAAGCCTCGCTTCCATAGAGAAACATGCATTTGTAGCACCTGATGAATTGTTTCCTTACTTCTATGCTTATATTCACAGCCCGTAAGTAGATTCCTCTTTTCTTGAAAGCCTTCTTTGCTTGTGCTATTCTACTGAGTGTTTCTTTTTTGCTTTGTCTATTGTTGGTAATTCAGCTTCCAATGTAAGCTTCTTTCACCGTTCAAGCTTCTACTTTCCTAGGTTAATGTTTGTCCTAGCCTCATTTCGCTGCATACTAATATCTTAGTTTTCTTTTTGTTGATTTTCAGCTGATATCTGGCCATTGTCGTCTCAATATTTGTGAAAGTCTTTTTCAAATCCCTCTCTGTCTTGGCCATGAGTGCTATGTCATCAGCAAACCTCAGCATACTAATTTTTCTCCGTGGATATTGGCACCCAAAGCCTTACCCTTGATGTCATTCATGGATGACTTTCTCGATTTTAATATTTAAAGTTATGGGAGAAGTTGCACACCCTTTTTCATATTCTTGCTTCTGCACTGTTGGGTACTCATTTGATCACTGCTACTTAGTTTTTATTCAAATTATGAACAATTCAACAATCATTGTAGGGCACTCAAATATTTGGAATTATAAGCATTGAATTCTATTCCACGTTATAATTTGCCTTCTATAAATCGACAAATGCTATGAAAGTCTGTTTGTTCTTCTCCATTCTCCTCTCAATGAGCAGCCTAAGAGCCAAAATTGCTTATCTTCTGCCCTTGCCTTTCCTAAATCAGAATAGGGTAGTTTCCTTCATCAAAGAAAACAAAAGGCATTGATTGCGATTCGTTACCCACCATTAGTGTATTCATAATATACAAATTATTTGGTTTTAGAAATACTGGTTTAGACAAATGGCAATGGTCAATTTTTATCCTTATTTGAAAAAAGCCAGATTGGTGCCCATGCGATGCCACTCCACGTGATGTCACAGGGACCTAGTTTCTGTACAAGTAGATAAGAGTGCGATGGTGGTTGGCATAACATGGTGAAACTCCTTCATGATGCACAAAGGTTAAGAAAAGACTTAGCTGTTTCACAAAATAACATTTATTGTTTATTTAACAGTTATTTTGTGAAACAGCTAAGTCTTTTCTTAACCTTTGTGCATCAAGTAGATAAGAGTTTACATCTTCTGAGATTACCTATGCAAGAATTAGGCACAGAGCTCAGGGAAACATGTCTTAATAATCACGTATTAAAACTGGCTAAGGTCGGAAAGTTTTTTTCGTTTGATACGGTATTAATAATCCTTATTTAAGCCAAGCGTTACAAGCTAGCATGGTACTCAGCTACCTGCTAGCATCCTGCGTTGTATCAGTCTCGCCCCAAGGTCACCTCACTTGTGCCAGCAGGAACCAGAATGACGTCACGTGCAGTTTTTCCCGACATTCAAACTTACCCGTCACGTTTTCGAGCGCTTGAAAATTTTCACTTTTCATTTAATAGCGAAAAATAGATATCGTTATTTAAAAATCTACAAGCCTGAAATACGTACTCCAGGAGTAATAATCTTTCGATTGAGGCAATGAAAGAAAATAATGGGAAACCACCCTGTTGGTTGTCATCCAGGAATTCTTCTGCTTTTTCTTCTACTCTCCTGGAAATTGCTTTCTTTCAGAATCTTAGTTGCATGCGTCGTCAGGCTTATAGTCCTAAAATCTTTGCTCTTCTCTCCTGTCTTCATTTTGGGTATGTGAATGATGATGTTCTTCTCTTAGTCACCAGGTTAATCTTCTGTTGAGTACATATCGCAGTTTTTTAATTGGTGTGGTAAGACCTTTTCTCCTGCATTGTTATTAGCTCTGCTGGAATGTCATCTATTCCTAAGGCCTTATTCTTTCGCAGGTCTCTGATTGCAGCATCGAATTCTGTTCTTAAGATGTTTGCTCCCAGGTTATCCTTTTCAACTTTACTTTCCTCTTCGATAATTTTTCAGCTGAATTTGCTTAGATTGTACAATTCCTAAAGGTATTCCTTCCATCTCTCAGCCTTGTGTTCTTTTTCAATTAGGATATTTTCATACTTGTCCCTTATGGTAATACGTCTTTTTCTTTGTTCCTTGAAATGGTTCCTCTGTATTCTATTGGCTGCTTCCACTTTCCCTTGCATGAGGGTATTTTACACGTCCTTGCATATGTTTCTCATCTACGGTTCTTTAGATTTCTTTGATTTGTGGAAAATTTTGATCCTTATTCTTTGTTAGTAAGCCTGTCCTTCCGAGGTATATACTTTCTTTAGGCGAACTCTCTTGTATATGGGCATAAAAAACTTTTAAATTGTAAAAAGAAGACTAATGAATGTTTATAATGCAATCTTAGTTTATTAAACCATAATTTGATTAATAAATCAGTGATTTAAGTTAATTTATTATCATTTTTAAGAACTAAAACATTTTTGTTAAAAATATTTTTCACAGCCTGGGGCGACACTGAATGAATGTCTTTTACTAACAATAAGTCCTATTAAAGAAAAGTCCTTTCCTCTTGTGGATAGTGTAACAACAACAGCTTTCAAACTAGGGCAAGAATAGGAGCATTTGTGAAAAATAAGAGTAAATCAAAGGAGGAAAATAAAAAATATGATTCTGCAAACAAAAAATTTTGATTTCGTCGCGAGTATACAGGGCCGGACTGGGGCCTCTAAAAGGGCGCTGCCTTCAACTTCAGAAAGGGCGCAATCCGAGAGTAGGGCTATGGGATATTGTTTTGAAATTCACAAGGTAAAATTTGAAAAAAATATGATATTTTTTTACAACAATGTTTTCAAAAAAGCTATTTGAATATTACAACTTGTAGGTGATAGAAGGTACACTAATTTAACAAGCGAATACTCCAAATGATCATGTGTAATTGGCTTTTACTTTAGATGGATATATTCTAAATATTTTATATTTTAATATTTTCAAAGATATTTATTATTAATATTATATTACAAATTGCACTACTGCCACTATTTTCGATGTTTGAATAATGGAAAAGATAAAACTTGTAAGTAAGATTAAGGTTATAAAAGCGTTTTAATTATGTATACATTTATGCAATCCAAATCATACATGAAACAAGAGACGTATTAAACTGTTTTATGAAATAAAATTAATACAAAATACAACATATCTTTGTAGAAATACAAAACAGCCTCTGAAAACTGAAGTTATCACTAATTATTGTGAAGGCCACTTTTTTGGAGCCCATTTCAATTATCAGAGGGAAAGTAGGCGCTTCATTTCCTTGCTATGGAAACAGAGTTCATCTATAATTTTTTCATTGCTTATCTTTGTGACTAATTCTCGTTCTGACTGCATCAAGAGGAGAGCTTCTAAATTCTCATTGCTCATGAATGAACGAATTCTCGATTTTATGAGCTTCAGCTTTGAAAATGCACGTTCGCAGCTCACTTGGGTCATCAGTATTGTTAAAAAGAACTTTTAAGCCTTATGGAGTTGCGGATACATTAATGAGTACATGTACTGATAAAGTATCTTTTATGCACATTTAACATAGAAGTGGCATTTGTTGTTGCTTTTACACGAAATTGTTTCTTCATCTTCTGATTTAGAACTTAAACTCACGTGAATGTCACTGGAGTTCTTCTGAAAGTGATCTTGTAAATTCATATTAAAGCTTGGCCATTGCTCAATAAATGATTCCAGTTCTTCCTGGAGCTTGCCTTTGTCAATGTTGGGGATCACAGAGCATATTTTTTCCAATGCATGTTCTGATATTCCATTTGTTCATAACTCAGGATCAAAGCATGAAAGATCTTGATAAACTCGATTTTGATCAGAAAACCTTGCTTCCATACTGGCGTTAATTCGGTCAACAACCACATAAAACACATTAACTTTAAAACTCTCTTCACTGCTGAATGGAGTTTCGACGACCTCATCATTTGTTTCATCTGGCATTTTTTTCCGTTTTTTCTGTCTTCTGGCTGGCAATTCACTCTCTATGCTGATGTTTTTGAACTATTGATCCAAAATTTGATTTTCTTCAATGTCATTAATCAGACTTTTTGACATGAACTTGACAAAGTTTTTTGCAGCATGGACAATGCCTGAAAACTCTGCTCTTATTCTCTTAAGACTGTCTTGAGCTGATGAAATCAAATTCCAAGCCTGTGCATAATCTAAATTTTTTGTTTGTAGATAGTCCGACAAAGGCGTTGTTGATTTGAAAATAATCAAGAACATCATAGCAGTTAGGATCTTTTAACTTGCAAGCGCAAGAACGCATTTTTCTAAGGGCCGGCGGGCCAGTCCGGGCCTGCGAGTATAGAGTCTATGTCGCCGACTCATGGCCCAATAAAGCATAGAATACTCTGAAATATTCCTCTATTGGGTTCTGTTCTTCAAGATCTGCCCCAATTAACCGGTGGACCCATTAAACGGAATCTACTGTTTTACACTTTCTCTGTCCCTGTAAAAATAAAATAGTATGAAGTCATCGTTAAAATAATAGAAATTTAAAGTTAGAGCGTCTTACAAAAGTTGTCGAAATTGGTGTGAAAACCAAATCTTGTTTTTTAACTTACACGAGAGGTGTGTGCGAGTAGTCGTTTTTGGAGGAAATGCAGCTGCTGTTGCTCAAATATGTGAGGAAAGCAAGAACTAACAAAATTTAATTTTCCTGGATGTATGCAGATAAATGCAACTGGAATTTCTGTGTTTTATGCCCTGACTGCACCAGTAATGGTGAGCTTATTTGCAAGCAATTCCCGAGCCAGTGGAATGCAAGGAAAGAAATTGTTATCTTAGCATGAAAAACTCCATTCCAAGTCCCATAGTACCCCATCAATTACAAACCCTTGTCCTGGTGTTCTCCTTCCTGTTTCCAATCTTTAGACTGTAACCTTGTAAGACCTTTCTGAATCAGTGAATGAATCAGATCTGGATTCCAGGATGACCCAGTTTACTTTTTGTGTAGACTTCAGAGGCATATAACAAATAATATTATTCGGCAAAAATTGGTAGTGATTCAACCTGATTGATTTTTATTTATCAAAGGAGTACTTTATTCTGTCCATTTTTCAGTGGAGCAGAGTTTTCTCTCCCAGTTTTTTCACCAGCAGCATTCAATATATGCCTGAAAACAAGAATTACACGTACTCTCCCCTATTCCAGTAGCTTTTCTGGGTTGGATTATGTTCTTCTTATCACTGGAGATGTGACTCTCAATATTCATTCAGGCACATATCTCATGGATCATTTCTTCATTCAGAAAGAGTTGGAAGGCCTTTCTCACCAATATCAAGTTTTCATAGAAATATTTTCGTCTTCAAAATCATTTTCTTTGAAATTTGCCTCACACATTGAAGTATGTAATTGGACAGCTACCATGGACTGTAGTCCAAGTAACAGTATTCCGTTATGAATCAGGTCATAACTTGTCTTTGCCAATTCGTATGACAGAAATGGAAGCTGAATCCTGGGGAGCTATTGTATTGGGTTGATTTTATGTATTGTGTGCTGATAACATTTCTTGACAGCCCTGTTCTGCATTAGTCTATGCAGGAATATTACATTATTTTTGATTCCTTGTCTCGTGGGAACATCCAACTTCTTCCTTCAGTTGGATTCGAAACAAGGAAATCAGGAAATGCCAGACTAGCTTACAAGGCTGACTATATACAAGTAATGGAAACTCTGCAGGTTATAAGCAAGGGGGGTGCTGGAATGCACCTGAAACTGCTGCCCACAAAAATGATTCAATGTGGTCTTAGCCCGAAAAATATTTATCTACAGTAAAAGTAGATAATTCTCCATATCTCTCGCGGCAATGTAAGACCTCCTCTTGAGCTCCTTATATTGGGATTCAACTAGGAACTTGAGGACGTTTTTTAATGGCAGGAGATGGATGATATTCTTAAGGTTCCTGAGTATGTTTCCTGTCGTGTTCATGTTGCAGAAGGTTTGTGATGAAGAGTTCATCTCTTCCCTTGCTTCTTCGAAAGCTATGTTGCTACATAATTAATGTCTTACTCTTCAATTATGCATAGATGCCTTATTATGGTGTAAAATTAGAACAAATTGCAGCTCTTGTATCAATTTTCCAACTTCACTTCCTTTGTCAATTGTTTGTGCTGTAGGTCAATTTGTTTCTCTCTCTTCAGTAGGGTAGTTTCATTCATCATAGAAAAGGAAAGGCATTCATTGTGATTCGTTACCCACCATTAGTGTATTCATAATATACAAATTGTTTGGTTTTAGAAAACCCAGTTCAGATGAATGTTAATGGTCAATTTTAACCTCATCTGAAAAAGGCCAGATTGGCACCCATGCGATGCCACTCAACGTGACGTCACAGGGACCTAGTTTCTATACAAGTAGATAGGAGTTTTACATTGTCTGAGATTACCAATGCATGCATAAGGCACAGAGCCCACGGAAATATTCCTTAATAATCACTTGTTAAAATTGCCTGTGGTCGGAAAGTTTCCTTCGTTTGATGGGGTATTAATAATCCTTATTTAAGCCAAGTGCTACCTGCTAGCAGCCTGCATTGCAGCGGCGCACATATCCTTGCCCCAAGGTCACCCCACATGATGGCAGCGGTAACCAGACTGACCTCACACTGGCTTTTCCCAGGAATCATACTTAGCCGTCGCATTTTTGCGCACTTCAAAAATTTTCACTTTCCATTTGATCGTAAAAAATAGATATCGTCATTAAAAATCTAAAAGCGTGAAATCCATACTCCAGGAGTAATAATCTTTCGATTTAGGCAATAAAAAAATAATAGGAAACCACCCTATTAGACTTCATTTTTAATCGGGAAAACTGTTTTTGCTTTTAACCTGCCATGTTGGCCATAGTTTGCCACTGAATGAACCTTAAGCGACTGCATTCGAGGGGATATCTCACGCCAGGGTTAACCAGGGGAGATGGTTTACGCATGGACCATGGCTGAAGTGAACATTTTGGCCAAATTACCTCAAAATAATGTGAACTCATTTCAGATTCAGTATGTATAATGGTATCTCTATGTGACATGAATCTGTGATACATAACTGATTAAAAGAAACGCTAAGTGTGTACCAAAACGCCATGACGGTAAATGTGTTAGTGGCATTGCTGCTTGCACTTTCTTCTTATTCTTCTCACAATACCAATGGCAGCCTCTTTTCCATGGAATAAGGGACTGTGTACATAATCATAAACAAGTTCATTTATTATTTTTCACATAACTCAACCTAGTTCTTGATATGTATATGAATAATATGTGACAGCTGTTTCCCTTGGTAAGCCTTACAGAGAATGAATATTCTCTTTCGCATTCTTTGAATTTTTATTCGTCATTTCTATTTCCTCGCTTTGCTACTTATTCAGTCCTAATTTATTGGTCTTGAGTGACCTTGAGTCTACCCTTGGGCTGTGGCAGTTCAGGATTTAACCCATAAGTGCATGAAGTTATTTTTGTCAAATATTCATTAAAAAAGTAATTATTCTGGCTGATAACGTTCATTTTAACTCAATAGGGTAATTTCCTTCATCAAAGAAAACGAAAGGCATTGATGGCGATTGGTTGCCCACCATTAGTGTATTCATAATATACAAATTATTTGAATTTAAAAATCCCAGTTTAGGCAAATGGCAATGGTCAATTTTAACCGCATTTGAAAAAGGCCAGACTGGTGCCCATGCGATTCCACTCCACGTGACGTCACAGGGACCTAGTTTCTATACCAGTAGATAGGAGTTTTGCATTGATTGAGATTACCAATGCATGCATGAGGCAGAGAGCTCAGGGAAACATGTCTAAATGTCGGAAAGTTTTCTTCGTTCGATAAGGAGTAATAATCCTTATTTAAGCCAAGCGCTACCAGCGAGCATGGTACTCTGCTACCTGCTAGCATCCTGCGTCGTATCAGCACTCAAAGCATCGCCCCAAGGTCACCTCACTTGCGGCAGTGGGAGCCAGAACGATGTCACGCGCAGTTTTTCCCGGCATTCATACTTACCCGTCACGTTTTCGTGCGCTTGAAAAATGTCACTTTTCATTTAATCGCGAAAAAAAGATATCGTCACATAAAAATCTAAAAGCGCGAAATGCGTACTCCAGGAGTAATAATCTTTCGATTTAGGCGGTAAAAAAATAATAGGAAACCACCCTATTCTACCACTTTTTAATTTTTACATTCTTACGACTCCTACTCCTGTGGCCATTTGAAACCTAGAAGATCTTTGGCCTTTTCAACTAGGCACCTCCACATTCTACGGTCGGCTGCCATATCCAGCTGGGCTCCCATCTTTCTCATATCCAACTTCATCGCATTCTCCGCCTTCCTACCGGTCTTCTGCCTTCGAGTTTGCCTTCCAGAACTTGTCTCAGCATTGTGTCCTCACCTCTTCAATGGAGGTGGCCCAGCCATCTTATTCTCTTGCTTCATATATTATGCCAAACTATATCCTCACCTAACTTATGGCATCATCTTTTGGGGTAATGCTAGCTGCTGCCACATAGTTTTCTCTGTGCAGAAACGTGTAGTGAAAGCCATGGCCAGAGTTTCTATGCGAGCACCTGGCTTACCTCTTTACAATGATCTGAAAATACTAACATTCCCATCACTGTACATACTCAACTGTGCCTCTTTTGTTAAGAATAACCCTGAATACTTTCCAAAAAATAGTTCTCTTCATAATCACGCAACCAGAACCACCAATGACATTCACCTCAAAGACTGCCCTAGCACTTACTGCCAAAGAGGACCCCTTTTCTCCCTATCAAAAATATACAACAAACTACCGTATGATATCAAATGTCTTCCACCTACACCATTCAAGAATGCTTTGAAGAAATATTTAATGGAAAAGAACTACTATAGCCTGAAGGATTTTATGTTGGGCTCTGAGTAATCTTTGCCCATTAACCACTAAAATTGTAACTTTTTCCTTTTGACTGTAAAAATTGTTGATGTTATATCACTTCATTTATTTGTAACTATTACTTTAATTATTTACTTTATTTTGACGGCTTCCAATGTCACCGGAACATACGTGATCTCTAGGAACAATAAAAATTATTATTATTATTATTATTATTTTTAATTATTCCCGCGATATCTGGTCCTTTGTATAGGTCTTTGTTCTTCCTAATTCTCCATCTTTATTCTTCCTTCATTGGGCCGAATATTCTTCTGAGAACTTTGTTTTCCAAAGTTAAGAGCTTCTTTTGTGCTACTTTTGTAAAAGTCCATGCTTCGGAGCCATATATTAATATTGGCATGACTATTGTTTTATATCTGACGAATATTTCTCGGGTTTTCAGCCAGGTTAATGCTTTTATACAAGCTGACGTTTTGGGAGACGACTTGTCTCCCTTCCTCAAGGCTGTGTTACTTATGGAAGTCCATTTTCACACAGTTTGGAGTGTGAAATTGGACTTACATGAAGTAATACAGCCTTGAGGATGTGAGACAAGTCATCTCCCAAAACGTCGGCGAGTATAAAAGCATTAATCTGGCTGTAAACCCAAGAAATATTCGTCAGAAGTATTCACCAGGAAAATTTAAATCGTTTATTGTTTTATATAATCCAAGTTTTGTTGTATTTGACAAGAGTATTTTCAAATAGTTTTACTAAGCTCCAATATGATCTTTCAGCTGCTGCTGTGCAGGCTTTTATTTCTACATCTACTTTATTGCTGTTTTTTAGTATAACTACTACATATGTAGTATTTAAATTGGTCAGTTTTTTTAAATTTATAATTTAATACTTGTAAATAATTCTCCCTGTCCCCATTTCTGCCAATTTTCATGTAATTTGTTTTTTTCTTCGTTCACTTTTACGGCTACTTTGTACGCCTCTTTCAATAGCACCTTTGCTAGGTCTATTAGGTCTATCTTGTTTTCAGCAACAATAGGGTGGTTTCCTTCATCAAAGAAAACGAAAGGCATTGATATCGATTCGTTACCCACCATTAGTGTATTCATAATATACAAATTATTTTGTTTTAGAAATACCGGGTTAGACGAATGGCAATGGTCCATTTTTATCCTCATTTGAAAAGGGCCAGATTGGCGCCCATGCGATGCCACTCCACGTGACGTCACAGGGACCTAGTTTCTATACGAGAAGATAGGAGTTATACGTCGTCTGAGGTTACCATTGCATGCATGAGGCGCAGAGCTCAGGGAAACATGTCTTATCAATCACTTATTAAAACTGGCTAAGGTCGGAAAGTTTTCCTCGTTTGATAAGTTATTAATAATCCTTATTTAAGCCAAGCGCTACCAGTCAGCAGGGTACTAGGCTAGCCGCTAGCAGCCTGCGTCGTATCACCGCTAAGCCTCGCCTCAAGGTCACCTCGCAGGGCGGGAGGGGGAACCAGAAATACGTCACGCGGAGAGACTTCCCGACATTCATACTTAAGCGTCGCGTTTTCGCGCGCTTGAAAATTTTCACTTTTCATTTAATCGCGAAAAATAGATATCGTCATTTAAAAATCTAAAATCGTGAAATACGTACTCCAGGAGTAATAATCTTTCGATTTAGGCAATAAAAAAATAATAGGAAACCACCCTATTGGTACATCATCTGCCAAAGCTAGCAGATTAATCTTCTCTGCAATTTTGGCATCACCAGGTGTACTCCTAGTTTTCGTTCGGGCCTCTTCCAGTGCTACATTGAGGTGAAGTGGAGAAAGTGCATCTCCCTGTCTCACACTTGTAGTAATTTTAAACGTGTCCGTGTATTCTCTTCCTACTTTTACTTTGGCTTTGGACTCTGTTATACACATTATGGCTAGTTCGACAAGTTTTTCTGGTAATCCAAAATTCTACAATCTTTCCCACCATCTTTTTTCTTTTTATTGAGTCATATGTTCTAACTTGCTTTTGATCGATGGGGAGGCTCTGCCCCCCAAAACCCCCCTGAAAAAGGCCTGTGGCCTGTTATGCTCACAGTGGAAGGCCTCACACTTTTCCTTTGCCATTTGTTACTCTAGGACCATTTACTTTTAAGTCGGCTCGATTAGATACAAGCAGTGTTTCCACTTTCACGTAAAACAAGTGCATGGCAGTTAGGCTAAATAAATTTTTATGGAAGAGAAGCGTTCTTCTGAGAGACTGAAATAGTAAAATAAATGTATTTGCGTCTCATCATCATCATCACTGGTCAACAATCCTAGGATTGGTTTGACGCAGATCTCCACTCAGTTCTCTTATCAGCTAATCTTTTCACACCTACGTATTTCTTCTTTTTCACATCTCTCTTTACTTGTTCCATATATTTTGTTCGAGGTCTTCCTTTTCCATTCTTGCCTTCCACTTGTTCTTCGATGATTGTCTTCATCAGGCCATCATGTCTCAAGGTGTGGCCAATAAAGTTGTTCCGTCTTCTTATTAAGGTTTTCATGAGGCTTCTCTTCTCTCCTACTCTTCTTAGGACTTCCTCGTTACTAACTCGGTCGATCCATTTGATTTTCATCATTCTTCTGTAGCACCACATTTCAAAGGCCTCTATCCTTGCTTTCTCCGCTGCGGTCATTGTCCATGCCTCACTTCGGTATAGGAGCATACTCCAGATGTAGGTTCTTATAAATTGTTTCTTTACTTCCATTTTTAAGTTTCCCGCTGTAAGCAGGTCTCTCTTTTGGTGGAATGCTCTCTTCGCCTGGGATATTCTGCTGATAATTTCTTTCTTACTTCTCCCGTCACTAGTTATCTTGCTTCCCAAATAACAGAATTCATCCACCTCTATCAATTTTTGCCTCCCTATTTTAATGTTGGTCTTGACTTCTTCTCTTCTGCTTCATACTAATATCTTGGTTTTCTTCGTGCTTATTTTCAGTTGATATCTACTCATTACCCTACCCATATTAACCAGAATATTTTTCAAATCCTTCTCTGTTTCTGCTATAACGGCTATGTCATCGGCCAATCTTGGCATGCTAATTTTTTCTCCATGGATATTCACTCCCAATTCCTTTTCTTTGATTTCATTAATGGCTTTTTCAATGTAAACGTTGAAAATTACGGGTGACAATGTACAGCCTTGTCGCACTCCTTTCCTAATTCTTGCTTCTTCACAGCTGGGCCCTGATTTTATCACGGCTACTTGGTTTTTGTATAAATTGTGGATGATTCTTCTGTCATTATAAATAACCCTAATTTCCTTTAGGATTCCAAGTATTTGCGTCTGACAGTATGAATTATTCAATTCAAATGTAAAAAACATTGTGGACATGTTCCACTGTGACACCGAATTCATAAGTAATATCATAACATAATGACTTTATGTAATGCAAAGAAAAACAAGTTCATTAATTATTTTTCGCATAACTCAACCAAGTTCTTGATATGCATATGAATAATATGTGACAGCTGTTTCCCTTTGTAAACCTTACAGAGAATGACTATTCTCTTTCGTATACTTAGTCCAAGTCTCACTTAGGATGGAGGTTACTCTTGTCAGGACTTCTATGAAGTTTTTGGATATGTTGAGAATTGTAGCTGCTGAAGGGCACAATAGTTGTTGTAATTGTAATAATAGTTGGAATTAGGTGGTGCTGTGAAGAATTATTAAACCTTTAGTTCTAGGGATCCTTAAAAGTTTGCAGGAACTTGCATAATTGCTTCGATATTGAATTCTTAAGCAGTTATTTATTTGATTAAATTCAACTCGTACCCTACAGTAGACTGGAGAGGAAATTCTGACTACATTTTCCAGGTTGTCCAGCTCCCCTTCAGTGACCCTAACCATTGATTGTGTCCTCATTCTATCGCAACCTTTTCAATTGTGCAATGAATCATGGCTAATGCTTCTTCCCTTCTTCCAAAAGCAAAACTTCTTTGTGTTTTTAAACGGAAAGTGAACGTAAATTTTTGAGCCACCTTGAAATCATTGTGAAATCTTGTATTCAGTTCATTAATGCAATGGGCTACTCTGTAGCCTGTTTCCTGAAATGTTTTTCTGTTGATCATGATGTGATTACTTTACATTCTTATATAGTCTTGAACAGGAAGGGGCAATGGTTAAGGTTATTGAAACTTTTGATGCCCAAGTTGAGGTTCAATAATTTATTTTATGAGGTGCCCATCGCTTACCATTCATTGGTCATGAAGCTTGTACCTGAAGAAAAGTTACTTTTTTAACATATAGTTAATCCTTAAAATTTCTTGTATCAATAGGAACAGTAGTAGAACTTGATGTCAATCATATAAGATGTGCTTGAGCCGGGATCTGTCTCTAAATATAATCTACTCCTGACTGAAAAAGTTATTAATTATGAATTTTATCTGTTGGCAAGTTATGCGGAAGACTTATACATTAACAGAAATTAAATAAGGTGGTAAACAAATTCATATAAGTCTACTCAATGGTTGAGTAAACAAGAGGGATAACTTTTTTGTGTAGAATTTTCTTTTTGATAATAATTATAGTAATGTTGTCTTTTATAAACCGAGCGAATTTAGGGCTATGAAGTCCTCGTTTACAATTAACTTGATGGACACAAACATATATCCAAGCCCTGCGTAGGAAGATGAAACTCTATCCCAGGTGGAATTCAAACATGCCACCTCTAGGTTGGCAGGCGAGGAGTTAACCCCGCAGCCACTGAGGCCGGCAAATTGTATATATTTAACCCTTAACCGGTGACGTGCGGTCTGAGAGACCGCTGCGTTTCTAAAATTATGAATATTTTCAAAATTAAGATTTCAAAACATCTATAATTCTCATTAGCTTCATGTTTTTGCATAACAAGGACATCCCACTCTTAAAAATTATTGTTCCTTTCATTAAATTTTGTGAATTTGAATTTCAATTCGATTAGCGGTCTGTGAGACCGTACGTCACGTCACTAGCATAAGAAAGCATCAAGAAAGGAATAAGCTGGATAAATTTCATAGCTACTTACTACTTCCCCTTCCAACTTTGACATTTAAGGTTTTTTTTAATCTGGCGACATATTGATGCGTAAATAGAATAATTATAACTCAAGAGGTTTGGGCATCAGTTTTTTGAGCCTGCTTCAAATCATGATTTTTTATGACAAATTGGTTCGTATTGGGAGTGTAAAAATTTTAATATAAGTTTAAGAATAGTTAAGCATTCAAACAAAAGTTAAACAGAACAATAACAATGTCGTTGCAACATTTTATGAATTTTTTATTTATTGCGGTCTCCAAGACCACACCTCACTAGTAGTGTAACAAATATTTCACGTCACTGGTTAAGGGTTAAATAAATATTTTCCTTGTTAACCTTAAATATATCTCATGAACTCTTTACCTCACCTTACTTAATAGGCCACTCAAACCTCAGTAGATTTTTGGCCTCAGCAACGATGCTCAGCCATCTCTCCTGATCTTGCATCCAGCCACTTTCTATTACCATTCCACTCTCGTCTGTCTGACTTTGGTCTTTCCAGCATAGACGTGGCTGTCCTGGAGGTTGCATTCCCCTTGGTACACCATCTGATGCCTCTTTTGTCATTGGGTCCTCTTCTCTTCATGTAACATGGCCTGCCCACTGTAGGCTTTTACTTTTCATCTGTGCATATTCTTTTTTATTTTATTTAATATTTATTATCCTGGAGACATAACATGAATGCATAGGACAGGTCAAGATAGGAAGAAGAAAAAAAATAATCACACACAAAGGCACAGCAGTTCAACATTACGAAAAGTACTCATCCACAGTGTAAAAACACTTTGTCATAAGAAACTTCCTCAGCTGGTATTTGAAAGCCGACAATTTTTCAATGTTTTTTAAATGTCTAGGAAGGACATTGTACATTTTGATGCACATCACTCTTGGACCTAAAGAAGAGACCTTAAAATGTTGCTGTACAACATGTAGATCTGATGTCTGTCTAGTATTGTGTTTATGATAAGACTCATTTTTACTAAACAAAGATAAGTTTTCCCAAGTAAAAACCAGAGTACAATAAATATAGATTGATGGCACAGTAAGCAAGTCTAATTTTATAAAGAGAGGTCGGCAATGGCTCCTGAATTGGGCATTACACATGGATCTTACTATCTTCTTTTGGACTATAAAAATTTTATCTAACAAGGATGATGAACCCCAAATAATTATACCATATGATACAAGAGAATAAAAATAAGCATAACATACACTTTTGAGCCCTTCAACACTGAGTGAGTGTTTAACAATAGACAATAAATAGTGCGCAGAGTTTAGTTTTTTTCATAGGTTCTCAATGTGATAGGACCAATTCAAAAGTGGGTCAATATGGACATTGAGAAATTTAATACGCTCTCCCAGTTGAAGATCCGTGTTAATACAAGAATGCAATTTGTGAAGACCTTGTGATGAAGAGGAAAAGAACAGAGTCTGAGTTTTATCCTTGTTCAGGCTAAGTTTGTGGTCCCAGCACCAATGAGACATCCTCACCATGATCTCATGGATACCCTCGACTAGGTTATTATAGCCTCGTTGGCCACTTAGGATGTCTGGGTCTTCATAAAAATCTTTTAGCATCCTCAATATTACCTTAAGGGACAATGAATACATCTTAAAATATTGTTTTAGAAAAGTATCTGGTATTTTCAGCCTGCTTTGATCCTACCCACGCTTCTGGACCATGCAAGTGATTGTATTATGGATTTGTAAACCCGTATATCAGTATTTTTTGATGATATTTTGCTGTTTGAAAGCCATTGTAAAGCCCAGTGGCATCAGTTCACATTTAATATTATTGAATTTATTTCAGTTTCTTCTTGATTTGCTTATTCGATATTCACCCACAAGTACTTAAATTCTGCTATTGTTTCAGAAGTAAAATTTTCCACAAGTAGATTGTTTCTCATATTGTCCCTGTATCAGTCTAGCCTAAGATATTTTGTTTTGTGTTCATTTACTTCCTGTCCAAAATTTTTAACTTCTTTACTAGAGTTGTGGCTTTTCAAGCTATTTTCATTTGTTGAAGTATACTGGGACTAGCCACGGTGATAACTTTTGTGGAGTTACCCGCAGTCTGTGGATTTTTCGCACTATTTTCATCTTCTCCTAGCAGTGCTATGACATCGGTGAAGGCTAAGAGATTGACTATTGTCTCTACTTCTATCCCTTGATGTAGCAATTTAACCTTTTGTAGGGAACTTTCTAAAGCTAGATTAAATAATACAGGAGTGAGTCAGTCGCCTTTTCTATCTCCAATCGGTAAATTAAATTCTCTGTACCGTTCACTGTTGATTCTAGCGTAGCATCTAGATTCTTCTGTGCATGTTTTGTCTAGTTAATCAATTTCTCAGGGATTCCCAACCATTGTAGGCGTGTCCACAATTGAACTCTATCTGCACTGTCATATGCTTTTCAAAAATGGACAAATAGGAGGTGAACACACTTGTCAGACTCCCATGACTTTGAAGGGGATTGTCGGACAATAAAAAGTTTATCGGTGGTCGACCTATGTGTTCTAAACCCTCATTGATGTTCACCAAGAATTTACTCCGCATATTCTTGAAACCTCTTTTCCAGGATTTTAGATAATACTTTGTACATGGTCAGGGCCACTCAACCGTGAAAACCTTAAAATTGTGAATAAGATGTGAATATCGTCTACCGTGATAAAACCTGGAAATAGCCCTGAAATTCGTCATAAAACCTTAAAAAACCTCTCAAACTTGATTGACGGATCAAAAGAAAAATAGGTCAGTCCCTCGCACATACTGTCCACACATTTATCTGTAAACGTGTATTCGAAGCGCAAATATTGGTCCGTGTGTCATGACGACACACAGACCTTAAGGCTGTGATTGGACGACCTTGAACCAAAGTGATCATTAACTTTGGCGAGAAATCAGACACCTCTTCACTTCCCGGTCACTCTCCATTTTCTCACTCACAACCTTCAGCCGGCCCTTAATTTTGCTAGCGATAGGCGACA